>NC_069505.1:472341361-472488861 GCF_027579735.1 Bombina bombina | reverse complement strand
TGACGACCTGATAATAATGGTTCTGAAGGGCCCCTAAACCAGTCTGATGGGGCCAGGAGGTTTTGTCTGAGGGAGAAATTACTGATTCAGGGAACATTTCTCAACAAGCTGAACCTGATGTGATTACGTTTAAATTTAAGTTGGAACATCTCCGCATTCTGCTTAAGGAGGTATTATCCACTCTGGATGATTGTGACAAGTTGGTCATCCCAGAGAAACTATGTAAAATGGACAAGTTCCTAGAGGTCCCGGGGCTCCCAGAAGCTTTTCCTATACCCAAGCGGGTGGCGGACATTGTAAATAAAGAATGGGAAAGCCCGGTATTCCTTTCGTCCCTCCCCCCATATTTAAAAAATTGTTTCCTATGGTCGACCCCAGAAAGGACTTATGGCAGACAGTCCCCAAGGTCGAGGGAGCGGTTTCCACTTTAAACAAACGCACCACTATACCCATAGAAGATAGTTGTGCTTTCAAAGATCCTATGGATAAAAAATTAGAAGGTTTACTTAAAAAGATGTTTGTTCAGCAGGGTTACCTTCTACAACCATTTCATGCATTGTCCCTGTCGCTACAGCCGCGTGTTTCTGGTTCGATGAGCTGGTAAAGGCGGTCGATAGTGATTCTCCTCCTTATGAGGAGATTATGGACAGAATCAATGCTCTCAAATGACAACTGTTGCGTACATCAACCATCAGGGGGGAACAAGGAGTTCCCTGGCGATGGAAGAAGTGACCAAAATCATTCTATGGGCGGAGTCTCACTCCTGCCACCTGTCTGCTATCCACATCCCAGGAGTGGAAAATTGGGAAGCGGATTTTCTGAGTCGTCAGACATTGCATCCGGGGGAGTGGGAACTCCATCCGGAAATCTTTGCCCAAGTCACTCAACTGTGGGGCATTCCAGACATGGATCTGATGGCCTCTCGTCAGAACTTCAAAGTTCCTTGCTACGGGTCCAGATCCAGGGATCCCAAGGCGGCTCTAGTGGATGCACTAGTAGCACCTTGGACCTTCAAACTAGCTTATGTATTCCCGCCGTTTCCTCTCATCCCCAGGCTGGTAGCCAGGATCAATCAGGAAAGGGCGTCGGTGATCTTGATAGCTCCTGCGTGGCCACGCAGGACTTGGTATGCAGATCTGGTGAATATGTCATCGGCTCCACCATGGAAGCTACCTTTGAGACGAGACCTTCTTGTTCAAGGTCCGTTCGAACATCCGAATCTGGTCTCACTCCAGCTGACTGCTTGGAGATTGAACGCTTGATCTTATCGAAGCGAGGGTTCTCAGATTCTGTTATCGATACTCTTGTTCAGGCCAGAAAGCCTGTAACTAGAAAGATTTACCACAAAATTTGGAAAAAATATATCTGTTGGTGTGAATCTAAAGGATTCCCTTGGGACAAGGTTAAGATTCCTAAGATTCTATCCTTCCTTCAAGAAGGATTGGAAAAAGGATTATCTGCAAGTTCCCTGAAGGGACAGATTTCTGCCTTGTCTGTGTTACTTCACAAAAAGCTGGCAGCTGTGCCAGATGTTCAAGCCTTTGTTCAGGCTCTGGTTAGAATCAAGCCTGTTTACAAACCTTTGACTCCTCCTTGGAGTCTCAACTTAGTTCTTTCAGTTCTTCAGGGGGTTCCGTTTGAACCCTTACATTCCGTTGATATTAAGTTATTATCTTGGAAAGTTTTGTTTTTGGTTGCAATTTCTTCTGCTAGAAGAGTTTCAGAGTTATCTGCTCTGCAGTGTTCTCCTCCTTATCTGGTGTTCCATGCAGATAAGGTGGTTTTACGTACTAAACCTGGTTTTCTTCCAAAAGTTGTTTCTAACAAAAACATTAACCAGGAGATTATCGTACCTTCTCTGTGTCCGAAACCAGTTTCGAAGAAGGAACGTTTGTTGCACAATTTGGATGTTGTTCGCGCTCTAAAATTCTATTTAGATGCTACAAAGGATTTTAGACAAACATCTTCCTTGTTTGTTGTTTATTCCGGTAAAAGGAGAGGTCAAAAAGCAACTTCTACCTCTCTCTCTTTTTGGATTAAAAGCATCATCAGATTGGCTTACGAGACTGCCGGACGGCAGCCTCCCGAAAGAATCACAGCTCATTCCACTAGGGCTGTGGCTTCCACATGGGCCTTCAAGAACGAGGCTTCTGTTGATCAGATATGTAGGGCAGCGACTTGGTCTTCACTGCACACTTTTACCAAATTTTACAAGTTTGATACTTTTGCTTCTTCTGAGGCTATTTTTGGGAGAAAGGTTTTGCAAGCCGTGGTGCCTTCCATCTAGGTGACCTGATTTGCTCCCTCCCATCATCCGTGTCCTAAAGCTTTGGTATTGGTTCCCACAAGTAAGGATGACGCCGTGGACCGGACACACCTATGTTGGAGAAAACAGAATTTATGTTTACCTGATAAATTACTTTCTCCAACGGTGTGTCCGGTCCACGGCCCGCCCTGGTTTTTTAATCAGGTCTGATAATTTATTTTCTTTAACTACAGTCACCACGGTATCATATGGTTTCTCCTATGCAAATATTCCTCCTTAACGTCGGTCGAATGACTGGGGTAGGCGGAGCCTAGGAGGGATCATGTGACCAGCTTTGCTGGGCTCTTTGCCATTTCCTGTTGGGGAAGAGAATATCCCACAAGTAAGGATGACGCCGTGGACCGGACACACCGTTGGAGAAAGTAATTTATCAGGTAAACATAAATTCTGTTTTTCCCTATGGGATCCGGTAAGCCATTTTAATAACAATTTATAAAGGGCTTCACAAGGGCTTTAAAGACTGGTAGACATTTTTCTGGGCTAAAACGTTTGTTTTATAAGCATGTTTAATGGTTTGTTACTCTGAGGAGTTGTTTTTATCGGGGAATTTTGATAATAAAAACGGCAGGCACTGTATTGGACACCTTTTTCACTGGGGGCCTTCTCTAGTCATAGGCAGAGCCTCAGTTTCGCGCCACTAATGCGCAGTTGTTTTTTGGGAATCAAAGCATGCAGATGCATGTGTGAGGAGCTCTGATACACTGAAAAAGCGTGCTGAATGCGTCATTTGGTATCGTATTCCCCTCTGGGCTTGGTTGGGTCTCAGCAAAGCAGATACCAGGGACTGTATAGGGGTTAAATGTAAAAACGGCTCCGGTTCCGTTATTTTAAGAGTTAAAACTTTCAAATTTGGTGTGCAATACTTTCAAGGCTTTATGACACTGTGGTGAAATTTTGGTGAATTTTGGACAATTCCTTCATACTTTTTCGCATATTCAGTAATAAAGTGTGTTCAGTTTAAAATTTAAAGTGACAGTAACGGTTTTATTTTAAAACGTTTTTTGTACTTTGTTATCAAGTTTATGCCTGTTTAACATGTCTGTACCATCAGATAGACTATGTTCTGTATGTCAGGAAGCCAAAGTTCCTTCTCATTTAAGTAGATGTGATGCATGTGATAGTGAAAATGATGCCCAAGATGATTCCTCTAGTGAGGGGAGTAAGCATGGTACTGCATCATCCCCTTATGTGTCTACACCAGTCTTGCCCACACAAGAGGCCCCTAGTACATCTAGTGCGCCTATTCTTCTTACTATGCAACAATTAACGGCTGTAATGGATAATTCTATTAAAAACATTTTAGCCAAAATGCCCACTTATCAGCGAAAGCGCGACTGCTCTGTTTTAGATACTGAAGAGCATGAGGGCGCAGATGATAATGGTTCTGACATGCCCTTACACCAGTCTGAAGGGGCTAGGGAGGTTTTGTCTGAGGGAGAAATTTCAGATTCAGGAAAAATTTCTCAACAAGCTGAACCTGATGTTATTACGTTCAAATTTAAATTGGAACATCTCCGCGCTCTGCTTAAGGAGGTGTTATCTACTCTGGATGATTGTGACAATTTGGTCATTCCAGAGAAATTATGTAAGATGGACAAGTTCCTAGAGGTCCCGGTGCCCCCCGAAGCTTTTCCTATACCCAAGCGGGTGGCAGATATTGTAAACAAAGAATGGGAAAGGCCCGGCATACCTTTTGTCCCTCCCCCTATATTTAAGAAATTGTTTCCTATAGTCAACCCCAAAAAGGACTTATGGCAGACAGTCCCTAAGGTCGAGGGGGCGGTCTCTACTTTAAACAAACGCACTACTATCCCTATAGAAGATAGTTGTGCTTTCAAAGATCCTATGGATAAAAAGTTAGAAGGTTTGCTTAAAAAGATGTTTGTTCAGCAAGGTTACCTTCTACAGCCAATTTCATGCATTGTTCCTGTTACTACAGCAGCGTGTTTCTGGTTTGATGAACTAGAAAAGTCGCTAGATAAAGATACCTCTTATGAGGAAATTATGGACAGAATTTCGTGCTCTTAAATTGGCTAACTCTTTTACTCTAGACGCTACCCTGCAATTAGCTAGATTAGCGGCGAAAAATTCAGGGTTTGCTATTGTGGCGCGCAGAGCGCTTTGGCTAAAGTCTTGGTCAGCGGATGCGTCATCCAAGAACAAATTGCTTAATATTCCTTTCAAGGGGAAAACGCTGTTTGGCCCTGATTTGAAAGAGATTATTTCAGATATCACTGGGGGAAAGGGCCATGCCCTTCCTCAGGATAGGTCTTTCAAGGCTAAAAATAAACCTAATTTTCGTCCCTTTCGTAGAAACGGACCAGCCTCAAGTTCTACACCCTCTAAGCAAGAGGGTAATACGTCTCAAGCCAAGCCTGCCTGGAGGCCAATGCAAGGCTGGAACAAAGGAAAGCAGGCCAAGAAGCCTGCTACTGCTACAAAGACAGCATGAGATGTTGGCCCCCGATCCGGGACCGGATCTGGTGGGGGCAGACTTTCTCTCTTCGCTCAGGCATGGGCAAGAGATGTTCTGGATCCTTGGGCCCTAGAAATAGTCTCCCAAGGTTATCTTCTGGAATTCAAGGAGCTACCCCCAAGGGGAAGGTTCCACAGGTCTCAATTGTCTTCAGACCACATAAAAAAACAGGCATTCTTACATTGTGTAGAAGACCTGTTAAAGATGGGAGTGATTCATCCCGTTCCATTAAAGGAACAAGGGATGGGATTCTACTCCAATCTGTTCATAGTTCCCAAAAAAGAGGGAACATTCAGACCAATCTTGGATCTCAAGATCTTAAACAAATTTCTCAGGGTTCCATCGTTCAAAATGGAAACCATTCGAACAATTCTTCCTACCATCCAGGAAGGTCAATTCATGACCACGGTGGATTTAAAGGATGCGTATCTACATATTCCTGTCCACAAGGAACATCATCAGTTCCTAAGGTTCGCCTTTCTGGACAAACATTACCAGTTTGTGGCACTTCCATTCGGATTAGCCACTGCCCCAAGAATTTTCACAAAGGTACTAGGGTCCCTTCTAGCGGTGCTAAGACCGAGGGGCATTGCAGTAGTATCTTACTTGGACGACATTCTGATTCAAGCGTCGTCCCTGTCACAAGCAAGGGCTCATACGGACATTGTCCTAGCCTTTCTCAGATCTCACGGGTGGAAAGTGAACGTGGAGAAAAGTTCTCTATCTCCGTCAACAAGAGTCCCCTTCTTGGGAACAATAATAGACTCCTTAGAAATGAGGATTTTTCTGACAGAAGCCAGAAAATCAAAACTTCTAAACTCTTGTCAAGTACTTCATTCTGTTCTTCTTCCTTCCATAGCGCAGTGCATGGAAGTAATAGGTCTGATGGTTGCGGCAATGGACATAGTTCCTTTTGCGCGAATTCATCTAAGACCATTACAACTGTGCATGCTCAGACAGTGGAATGGGGATTATACAGACTTGTCTCCAACGATACAAGTAGATCAGAGGACCAGAGATTCACTCCGTTGGTGGCTGACCCTGGACAACCTGTCACAAGGGATGAGCTTCCGCAGACCAGATTGGGTCATTGTCACGACCGACGCCAGTCTGGTGGGCTGGGGCGCGGTCTGGGAACCCCTGAAAGCTCAGGGTCTTTGGTCTCGGGAAGAATCTCTGCTACCGATAAACATTCTGGAACTGAGAGCGATATTCAATGCTCTCAAGGCTTGGCCTCAGCTAGCAAAGGCCAAATTCATAAGGTTTCAATCAGACAACATGACGACGGTTGCGTATATCAACCATCAGGGGGGAACAAGGAGTTCCCTGGCGATGGAAGAAGTGACCAAAATAATTCAATGGGCGGAGACTCACTCCTGCCACTTGTCTGCAATCCACATCCCAGGAGTGGACAATTGGGAAGCGGATTTTCTGAGTCGTCAGACATTTCATCCGGGGGAGTGGGAACTCCATCCGGAAATCTTTGCCCACATAACTCAATTATGGGGCATCCCAGACATGGATCTGATGGCGTCTCGCCAGAACTTCAAGGTTCCTTCCTACGGGTCCAGATCCAGGGATCCCAAGGCGGCTCTAGTGGATGCACTAGTAGCACCTTGGACCTTCAACCTAGCTTATGTGTTCCCACCGTTTCCTCTCATTCCCAGGCTGGTAGCCAGGATCAAACAGGAGAGGGTATCGGTGATCTTGATAGCTCCTGCGTGGCCACGCAGGACTTGGTATGCAGACCTGGTGAATATGTCATCGGCTCCACCATGGAAGCTACCTCTGAGACAGGACCTTCTTGTTCAAGGTCCGTTCGAACATCCGAATCTGGCCTCACTCCAACTGACTGCTTGGAGATTGAACGCTTGATTTTATCAAAGCGAGGGTTCTCAGATTCTGTCATTGATACTCTTGTTCAGGCTAGAAAGCCTGTAACTAGAAGAATCTACCATAAAATATGGAAAAGATATATCTGTTGGTGTGAATCTAAAGGATTCCCATGGGACAAGATAAAAATTCCTAGGATTCTATCCTTTCTTCAAGAAGGTTTGGAGAAAGGATTATCTGCAAGTTCTTTGAAGGGACAGATTTCTGCTTTATCTGTTTTACTTCACAAAAAGCTGGCGGCTGTGCCAGACGTTCAAGCTTTTGTTCAGGCTCTGGTTAGAATCAAGCCTGTTTACAAAAATTTGACTCCTCCCTGGAGTCTCAATCTAGTTCTTTCAGTTCTTCAGGGGATTCCGTTTGAACCCCTACATTCCGTTGATATAAAGTTATTATCTTGGAAAGTTTTGTTTTGGGTTGCAATTTCTTCTGCAAGAAGAGTTTCAGAGTTATCTGCTCTGCAGTGTTCTCCTCCATATCTGGTGTTCCATGCAGATAAGGTGGTTTTGCGTACTAAACCTGGTTTTCTTCCGAAAGTTGTTTCTAACAAAAATATTAACCAGGAGATAGTCGTGCCTTCTTTGTGTCCTAATCCAATTTCAAAGAAGGAACGTTTGTTGCACAACTTGGATGTAGTTCGTGCTCTCAAATTTTACTTAGCAGCCACTAAGGATTTCAGACAAACATCTTCTTTGTTTGTTGTTTATTCTGGTAAAAGGAGAGGTCAAAAAGCAACTTCTACCTCTCTCTCTTTCTGGCTTAAAAGCATTATCCGATTGGCTTATGAGACTGCCGGACGGCAGCCTCCTGAAAGAATCACAGCTCACTCCACTAGGGCTGTGGCTTCCACATGGGCCTTCAAGAACGAGGCTTCTGTTGATCAGATATGTAAGGCAGCGACTTGGTCTTCACTGCACACTTTTACCAAATTCTACAAATTTGATACTTTTGCTTCATCTGAGGCTATTTTTGGGAGAAAGGTTTTGCAAGCCGTGGTGCCTTCCATCTAGGCGACCTGATTTGTTCCCTCCCATCATCCGTGTCCTAAAGCTTTGGTATTGGTTCCCACAAGTAAGGATGACGCCGTGGACCGGACACACCTATGTTGGAGAAAACAGAATTTATGCTTACCTGATAAATTACTTTCTCCAACGGTGTGTCCGGTCCACGGCCCGCCCTGGTTTTTAATCAGGTCTGATGATTTATTTTCTCTAACTACAGTCACCACGGTATCATATGATTTCTCCTATGCATATTCCTCCTTTACGTCGGTCGAATGACTGGGGAAGGCGGAGCCTAGGGGGGATCATGTGACCAGCTTTGCTGGGCTCTTTGCCATTTCCTGTTGGGGAAGAGAATATCCCCACAAGTAAGGATGACGCCGTGGACCGGACACACCGTTGGAGAAAGTAATTTATCAGGTAAGCATAAATTCTGTTTTTCCACATAATTGGGCAATATAGGAGCAGAGAAGACTGCAGGTTGTTGTAACAGAATAGACAACATATCAGATCAGCAAACGGAAGTGGCGTTCCGTCAGCTGTCTGATCAAAAATACACACTGCGCATGCGCTTCTCTAATGTCTGCATGTCACAACCCATCAGATTCTGTTGTTAGTGCAGCCAGTGCACTAACAACATAGCCATCTTGTTGGACACTTTTTTTTTTTTTTAATAAATGGCCATGTATATATCATTTATAAAAAACATGCCCACTAACTGCATGTCAGCCCACCTGATTTACACATTAAACAACAATCCTTTGTGCTTTAAACACAACCTAAATGAATGGTTATTAGAAGGTCTGTGCTAATTTATTAATCCAACGTTAATAGGCGTGGTAAATACCTAAGTTCCACAGACACACACAGTACTGCTAAGAAACCAGGCTTCCTGATACAGTTACAACTTACAACAGTCCTTTTCTGATAATTACATTCTCGAGGAGTTAAATCCTTTGCCCCCCAATCAATACCTCCCCTTTATAAATGCCCCCTGGCCCTTATGCAAATAAATATTGAGCAATACTCTTACCCTATGCAGAGACAGCAGCATTGAATCTGTAAGAAATGCAACATTTTAAAAACCCCCCCCCCAGGTGTCACTATTTAAAGGACCAGTCAACACATTAGATTTGCATAATCAACAAATGCAAGATAACAAGACAATGCAATAGCACTTAGTCTGAACTGCTAATGAGTAGTAGATTTCTCTTGTTAAGTGTGTTCAGTCCACGGGTCATCCATTACTTATGGGATATATTCTCCTTCCCAACAGGAAGTTGCAAGAGGATCACCCAAGCAGAGCTGCTATATAGCTCCTCCCCTCACATGTCATATCCAGTCATTCTCTTGCAACCTTCAACAAAGAAGGAGGTCGCGGGAGGAGTTGGAGTTTTTACTTAATTATTCTTCAATCAAAAGTTTGTTATTTTAAATGGCACCGGAGTGTGCTGTTTTTCTATCTCAGGCAGTATTTGGAAGAAGAAACTGCCTGCGTTTTTCTATGATCTTAGCAGGCGTAACTATAATCCACTGGCTGTTCTCGACATTCTGAGGAGTGGGGTAACTTCAGAACATGGGAATAGCATGCGGGGTCCCCCGCAAATGAGGTATGTGCAGTACAATATTTTCTGGGAATGGAATTGACTAAGAAAACACTGCTGTTACCCGTATGATGTAAGTACAGCCTTAAATGCAGTAGTAGTGACTGGTATCAGGCTGATGAATGTATGCACAGTAGAGTTATTTTCTAGGGACTAGAATTTGACTGAGAAAATACTGTTAATACTGAAATAATGCTTAAGCCTTATCTGCAGTGGAAGCGACTGGTAGCAGGCTTAGTGATAACTTTGCATGACATTAAAAAAAGTTTGTTTTTAAAAAAACGTTTACTGGCATGTTATTCGTTTTTGTGAGGTACTTTGGTGATAAATCCTTTTGGGCATGAATTTTTTCTTTTTTTCCACATGGCTAACGTATATTTCTGCATAGAAACCGTTATATCAGGTCTCCCACTGTTGTAAATGAGCGGGAGGGGCCTTTTTTAGCGCCTTGTTGCGCAGTTAAAATTCTAGCACAGTCTTCCTGCTTCTTCCTCCTTGATCCAGGACGTCTCTAGAGAGCTCAGGGGTCTTCAAAATTCGTTTTTTGAGGGAGGTAATCAGTCACAGCAGACCTGTGACAGTGTGTTAGACTGTGATAAAAACGTTTAATATTAATTTGATATCCGTTTTTTTTTGGGTACTGAGGGGTTAATCATCCTTTTGCTAATGGGTGCAATCCTCTGCTAATTAATACATTTAAAGAATTGTTGACTATAACTGAATTAGTTCTTTGTTATTCAACTGTGTTTTTTTTGTTTTTTTTTAAAAGCGCTGCAGCGTTTTTTATATTGCTTGTGAACTTATTGAAAGTAATTTCCAAGCTTGCTAGCTTAATTGCTAGTCTGTTTAAACATGTCTGATACAGAGGAATCTGCTTGTTCATTATGTTTAAAAGCCGATGTGAAGCCCAATAGAAATATGTGTACCAATTGTATTGATATTACTTTGAATAAAAGTCAATCTGTACCGATAAAGAGATTATCACCAGACAACGAGGGGGCAGTTATGCCGTCTAACTCTCCTCACTTATCAGTACCTTCCTCCCCCCGCTCGGGAGGTGCGTGAGATTGAGGCGCCAAGTACATCAAGGCCCTTACAAATCACTTTACATGATATGGCTAATGTTATGAAAGAAGTATTATACAATATGCCCGAGTTAAGAGGCAAGCGCGACAGTTCTGGGTTAAGGACAGAGCGCGCCGATGACACGAGAGCCATGTCTGATACTGCGTCACAATTTGCAGAACATGAGGACGGAGAGCTTCATTCTGTGGGTGACGGTTCTGATTCGGGGAGACCGGATAAATTTTAAATTTAAGCTTGAGAACCTCCGCGTGTTGCTAGGGGAGGTGTTAGCGGCTCTGAATGATTGTGACATGGTGGCAATCCCAGAGAAATTATGTAGGCTGGATAAATACTACGCGGTACCGGTGTGTACTGACTTTTTCCTATACCAAAGAGGCTTACAGAGATTATTAGTAAGGAGTGGGATAGACCCGGTGTGCCTTTTTCCCCTCCTCCGATATTTAGAAAAATGTTCCCTATAGACGCCACCACACGAGACTTATGGCAGACGGTCCCTAAGGTGGAGGGAGCAGTTTCTACTTTAGCCAAGCATACCACTATCCCAGTGGAGGTGTCTGCTTTCTCAGATCCAATGGATAAAAAATTAGAGGGTTACCTTAAGAAAATGTTTGTTCAACAAGGTTTTATATTACAGCCTCTTGCATGCATTGCGCCTGTCACTGCTGCAGCGGCATTCTGGTTTGAGTCTCTGGAAGAGGCGATTCGCACAGCACCATTGGATGAGTCTTTGAGCAAGATTAGAACCCTTAAGCAGGCTAATGCATTTGTTTCGGATGCTGTAGTGCATTTAACCAAACTTACGGCTAAGAATTCCGGATTCGCCATACAGGCGCGCAGAGCGCTATGGCTTAAATCCTGGTCAACAGATGTAACTTCTAAGTCTAAACTACTAAACATTCCTTTCAAAGGGCAGACCTTATTCGGGCCCGGCTTGAAGGAAATTATTGCTGACATTACTGGAGGTAAGGGCCACACCCTTCCTCAGGACAGGGCCAAATCAAAGGCCAAACAGTCTAATTTTCGTGCCTTTCGTAATTTCAAGGCAGGAGCAGCATCAACTTCCTCCGCTCCAAAACAGGAAGGAACTACTGCTCGTTACAGACAGGGTTGGAAAGGCAACCAGTCATGGAACAAGGGCAAGCAGGCCAGAAAGACAGCATGAAGACAGGGCCCCCTTTCCGGAGACGGATCTAGTGGGGGGCAGACTTTCTCTCTTCGCCCAGGCTTGGGCAAGAGATGTACAGGATCCCTGGACGTTGGAGATTATATCTCAGGGATACCTTCTGGATTTCAAAACTTCTCCTCCACAAGGGAGGTTTCATCTGTCAAGGTTATCAACAAACCTAGTAAAGAAAGAGGCATTTCTACAATGTGTACAAGACCTCTTAGTGATGGGAGTGATCCACCCAGTTCCGCGGACGGAACAGGGGCAAGGGTTTTATTCAAATCTGTTTGTGGTTCCCAAGAAAGAGGGAACCTTCAGACCAATCTTAGATTTAAAAATCTTAAACAAATTCCTAAGGGTTCCATCGTTCAAGATGGAAACCATTCGGACCATCCTACCCATGATCCAAGAGGGTCAATATATGACCACAGTGGATTTAAAGGATGCCTACCTTCACATACCGATTCACAAAGATCATTATCGGTACCTAAGGTTTGCCTTTCTAGACAGGCATTACCAGTTTGTAGCGCTTCCCTTCGGGTTAGCTACGGCCCCAAGAATTTTTACAAAGGTTCTGGGCTCTCTTCTGGCGGTACTAAGACCACGAGGCATAGCGGTGGCTCCGTACCTAGACGACATTCTGATACAAGCGTCAAGTTTTCAAAATGCAAAGTCTCATACAGAGATAGTTCTAGCATTTCTGAGGTCGCATGGGTGGAAAGTGAACGTGGAAAAGAGTTCTCTGTTACCACTCACAAGGGTCCCTTTTCTAGGGACTCTTATAGATTCTGTAGAGATGAAGATTTACCTGATGGAGTCCAGGTTATCAAAGATTCTCAATGCTTGCCGTGTCCTTTACTCCATTCCAAGCCCATCAGTAGCTCAGTGCATGGAAGTAATCGGCTTAATGGTCGCGGCAATGGACATAGTGCCATTTGCGCGCCTACATCTCAGACCGCTGCAACTATACATGCTAAGTCAATGGAACGGGGATTACTCAGATCTGTCCCCTTTGCTAAATCTGGACCAGGAGACCAGGGATTCTCTTCTCTGGTGGTTGTCACGGCTTACATCCTGGTCAGCAGATGTAACTTCTAAGTCTAAACTACTAAACATTCCTTTCAAAGGGCAGACCTTATTCGGGCCCGGCTTGAAGGAAATTATTGCTGACATTACTGGAGGTAAGGGCCACACCCTTCCTCAGGACAGGGCCAAATCAAAGGCCAAACAGTCTAATTTTTGTGCCTTTTCGTAATTTCAAGGCAGGAGCAGCATCAACTTCCTCCGCTCCAAAACAGGAAGGAACTACTGCTCGTTACAGACAGGGTTGGAAAGGCAACCAGTCATGGAACAATGGCAAGCAGGCCAGAAAGACAGCATGAAGACAGGGCCCCCTTTCCGGAGACGGATCTAGTGGGGGGCAGACTTTCTCTCTTCGCCCAGGCTTGGGCAAGAGATGTACAGGATCCCTGGACGTTGGAGATTATATCTCAGGGATACCTTCTGGATTTCAAAACTTCTCCTCCACAAGGGAGGTTTCATCTGTCAAGGTTATCAACAAACCTAGTAAAGAAAGAGGCATTTCTACAATGTGTACAAGACCTCTTAGTGATGGGAGTGATCCACCCAGTTCCACGGACGGAACAGGGGCAAGGGTTTTATTCAAATCTGTTTGTGGTTCCCAAGAAAGAGGGAACCTTCAGACCAATCTTAGATTTAAAAATCTTAAACAAATTCCTAAGGGTTCCATCGTTCAAGATGGAAACCATTCGGACCATCCTACCCATGATCCAAGAGGGTCAATATATGACCACAGTGGATTTAAAGGATGCCTACCTTCACATACCGATTCACAAAGATCATTATCGGTACCTAAGGTTTGCCTTTCTAGACAGTTTGTAGCGCTTCCCTTCGGGTTAGCTAAGGCCCCGAGAATTTTTACAAAGGTTCTGGGCTCTCTTCTGGCGTTACTAAGACCACGAGGCATAGCGGTGGCTCCGTACCTAGACGACATTCTGATACAAGCGTCAAGTTTTCAAAATGCAAAGTCTCATACAGAGATAGTTCTAGCATTTCTGAGGTCGCATGGATGGAAAGTGAACGTGGAAAAGAGTTCTCTGTTACCACTCACAAGGGTCCCTTTTCTAGGGACTCTTATAGATTCTGTAGAGATGAAGATTTACCTGACGGAGTCCAGGTTATCAAAGATTCTCAATGCTTGCCGTGTCCTTTACTCCATTCCAAGCCCATCAGTAGCTCAGTGCATGGAAGTAATCGGCTTAATGGTCGCGGCAATGGACATAGTGCCATTTGCGCGCCTACATCTCAGACCGCTGCAACTATGCATGCTAAGTCAATGGAACGGGGATTACTCAGATCTGTCCCCTTTGCTAAATCTGGACCAGGAGACCAGGGATTCTCTTCTCTGGTGGTTGTCACGGGTTCATCTGTCCAAAGGAATGACTTTTCGCAGACCAGATTGGACGATTGTAACAACAGATGCCAGCCTACTAGGCTGGGGAGCAGTCTGGAACTCCCTGAAGGCTCAGGGATTGTGGACTCAGGAGGAGAAACTCCTCCCAATAAACATTCTAGAATTAAGAGCCATATTCAATGCTCTTCTAGCTTGGCCTCAGTTAGCAACACTGAAGTTCATCAGATTTCAGTCGGACAACATCACGACTGTGGCTTACATCGATCATCAAGGGGGAACCAGGAGTTCCCTAGCGATGTTGGAAGTCTCGAAGATAATTCGCTGGGCAGAGTCTCACTCTTGCCACCTGTCAGCGATCTACATCCCAGGCGTGGAGAACTGGGAGGCAGATTTTCTAAGTCGCCAGACTTTTCATCCGGGGGAGTGGGAACTTCACCCGGAGGTATTTGCTCAACTGATTCATCGTTGGGGCAAACCGGATCTGGATCTCATGGCATCTCGCCAGAACGCCAAGCTTCCTTGTTACGGATCCAGGTCCAGGGACCCGGGAGCGGTGCTGGTAGATGCACTAGCAGCCCCTTGGGTTTTCAACATAGCTTATGTGTTTCCACCTTTTCCGTTGCTACCTCGACTGATTGCCAGGATCAAACAGGAGAGAGCATCAGTGATTCTGATAGCGCCTGCGTGGCCACGCAGGACCTGGTATGCAGACCTAGTGGACATGTCATCCTGTCCACCATGGTCTCTACCCCTGAGGCAGGACCTTCTAACTCAGGGTCTTTTCAACCATCCAAACCTAATTTCTCTGAGGCTGACTGCTTGGAAATTGAACGCTTGATTCTATCAAAGCGTGGGTTTTCGGAATCGGTTATTGATACATTAATACAGGCTCGGAAACCTGTTACCAGAAAAATTTACCACAAGATATGGCGTAAATATTTATATTGGTGTGAATCCAAGAGTTACTCATGGAGTAAGGTTAGGATTCCTAGGATATTGTCTTTTCTACAAGAGGGTTTAGAAAAAGGCTTATCCGCTAGTTCACTAAAGGGACAGATTTCTGCTCTGTCTATTCTTTTACACAAGCGTCTGGCAGAGAATCCAGACGTCCAGGCTTTTTGTCAGGCTTTGGCTAGGATTAAGCCTGTGTTTAAAGCTGTTGCTCCTCCGTGGAGCTTAAACTTGGTTCTTAAAGTTCTTCAGGGTGTTCCGTTTGAACCCCTTCATTCCATTGATATTAAGCTTTTATCTTGGAAAGTTCTGTTTTTGATGGCTATTTCCTCGGCTTGAAGAGTCTCTGAGTTATCTGCCTTACATTGTGATTCTCCTTATCTGATCTTTCATTCAGACAAGGTAGTCCTGCGTACTAAACCTGGGTTTTTACCTAAGGTTGTTTCTAACAAGAATATCAATCAAGAGATTGTTGTTCCATCCTTATGTCCTAATCCTTCTTCAAAGAAGGAACGTCTTTTGCATAATCTAGACGTGGTCCGTGCCCTGAAGTTCTACTTACAGGCAACTAAAGATTTTCGACAAACTTCTTCTCTGTTTGTCGTTTACTCTGGACAGAGGAGAGGTCAAAAGGCTTCGGCTACCTCTCTCTCTCTTTGGCTTCGTAGCATAATACGCTTAGCCTATGAGACTGCTGGACAGCAGCCTCCTGAAAGAATTACAGCTCATTCCACTAGAGCTGTGGCTTCCACCTGGGCCTTTAAGAATGAGGCCTCTGTTGAACAGATTTGCAAGGCTGCAACTTGGTCTTCACTTCATACTTTTTCCAAATTTTACAAATTTGACACTTTTGCTTCTTCGGAGGCTGTTTTTGGGAGAAAGGTTCTACAGGCAGTGGTTCCTTCTGTTTAATGTTCCTGCCTTGTCTTTCCCATCATCCGTGTACTTTAGCTTTGGTATTGGTATCCCATAAGTAATGGATGACCCGTGGACTGAACACACTTAACAAGAGAAAACATAATTTATGCTTACCTGATAAATTTCTTTCTCTTGTAGTGTGTTCAGTCCACGGCCTGCCCTGTCTATTTGAGGCAGGTTCTAAATTTTAAATTATAACTCCAGTCACCACTGCACCCTATAGTTTCTCCTTTCTCGTCTTGTTTCGGTCGAATGACTGGATATGACATGTGAGGGGAGGAGCTATATAGCAGGTCTGCTTGGGTGATCCTCTTGCAACTTCCTGTTGGGAAGGAGAATATATCCCATAAGTAATGGATGACCCGTGGACTGAACACACTACCAGAGAAATAAATTTATCAGGTAAGCATAAATTATGTTTTTTTATAACAAATTTCAAAGTTATGTATATTTCCACTCCCCTTGTACCATGTGATAGCAATCAGCCAATCACAAATGCATATACGTATAGTCTGTGAATTCTTGCACATGCTCAGTAGGATCTGGTGACTCAAAAATTGTAAATATAAAAGACTGTGCACATTTTTTTTTAATGGAAGTAAATTGGAAAGTTGTTTAAAGTAACATGCTGTATCTAAATCATGAACATTTAATTTAACCTGAGTGTCCCTTTAATGGCAAATTTGTTTACCGATTTAAATTGGAAACTCTTTCACATCATACACTATTCGAATCTTGAAAGTTAAAATTTGACTTTAATGCTCCTTTAAAGTTAATAGAAGTGGTCTATTTGTTGTTTTTTTTATATAATTTTTTTAAAGGATGAATTTTCAACCAACTTACACTTACTTACAACCAACTTACATTTATGCCAACTTAGATTTTTCTCTAAGTCATCTGCTATACCCAACTATGATTAGGTTTCTATTCAGTACATACTTGCTCCATTGTAAATAGACATGTGATGTCACACAGACAGTCAGATGGATCACATCTACTATATAAATTTTATTCTACTACAGTATTTAGTATTATTGCTTCATCTATAAATAAATTAATTCCACTAAGTTCAACTTCTGAATTCTGATCTGATTTAATAGCATACTTTATACAGCTAATAAAAATGCTATGATACAATCAGAAGAGTGGAATTATTGATTGTATTTATAGATGAAGCAACAATACTATATACTATAGTTGAATAAAAAATGAATATTCTGGTGAACTGCTGGTGCAATACTGCCCCCTACACATTAGCAGGGGGTGTCAATCAGAGCAGGCGGGCAGGTTATGGAGCAGCGGTCTTTAGAAGGCTAATAGTCGATGGAGTTTGGCTATTGAAAAATAATTGAATTTAAAAAATGGTAATGGCTGATATGTTATTTTATAGCAACACAACCTAAATGTCTTGTAATTACAAGGTGTTTACTGTTTCTTTAGGTGTGGCAATAAATACCAACTATAGAAATATACCAGAGGCATAGCTAGCTAGGTAGGTAAGTAATAAAATGCTGGAATTGCTCTAAAGCACAGACTGTGAGGTAGTTGCTTAGTTTTTATTTTTATATTTTTTATAAATCCCAGGTCTGAGTCTGACACATCTAGATTTGTAATGGCATCTTCAACAAAGAATGCCAAAAAGAGAACATTCAACCCTGCTTGGGAAGTTGAATATTTAGTGTTTGAAAGATCTACAGATTGTCTCATGGAATGTGCAAGATGTGGACAAGTAATGAAGCAACTGAAATCAACAGTAGCTCGTGATCATTCTGAAAAATGGTGTAGAAATATGTCTAAAACTGCAAATATGACCAATTTTCAAAAACAAAAATTTGTTCAAGAGTCAAAATCAAAGAGAGTCACAGAGATAAAAAGTATGTCAACTTTTTTTTAAAAGGGATGCCAAAGAGGAACAGAATGACATCAATCTGGCCTTTTGTTTGGCTAAAGCCAAACTACCATTTACTGCTGGCGTTGTTTTTAAAGAAGTTGCAGTAAAAATTGATCCAAAATCCATACCATTTCAACACCTACACTGTAGTGCCAGAACAGTAGCAAGAAACACTGAACACATAGGTGACTATATGTTCAGTGAGACAATTAGAGCAGTAAAAAAGGCCCCTTTAATTTAATATGTGATGAAAGCACTGACCATAGTGATAAAAGTAAGCTGATTATTTACCACCGCCATGTAGATACTGATAAAGCTGAAATTTGCACTGATTTTTTAAGCCTAATTGAGATATCAGAATGTTGTGATGCTGAAAATCTAACTGCAGCCATCATAGATTGCTTGGAGAAAGAGCAAAATCAATATCCTACCCAAAAAATTGTTGGGTTTACATCAGATGGTGCATCTGTAATGCTAGCAAAATGTGAAAGTGCGTCAGAGAAGCTGAAGGATCACTTTGGATATTTATTTGTGCAACACTGTATGACTCATCGGCAAGCATTAATGGCTAAAGATGCTGAAAGCGTTATTCCTGACTTTGTTGAGGATAGCATTAAAGCAACCTTAAAACACTTCTCTGGAGCTGCAAGAAAAAAAGAGTTCAGACAGATCTGTGAGTTAAATGAAGAGGACTACACAAATTTAATAACATACAAAAAAATTTGCTGGTTAAGCTTAGCAGCATGTGTTGAAAGATTTGTGAGTCTCTAGTTCAGTATTTTGAGAGAGAATCATTTGAGAATGGGCCAACAAATTACAAAAGTAGCTGTCAAAATATTTGTGAAATGTTACAGTCACCAAAGTTTCTCCTTTACTTACATTTTCTAAATTGGGTTTTACCTCTTCTAGCATCCATGAATTTATCTTTACAGAAAGAGAACTCTGACCTTTACAGTGCATACTGCTGTTTGGAAAAATACTGCAAGGTTATTCTAAAACCGTTTAAAAATAGTTCTTCTCTTCTTGAAACTGCACAGGAAAATGGCTGTGTATTCCTAGTGACCAACTCAATAAAATGTTTTTAGAATGTGAAGAACAGCAATACCTGTCCAAAAATGACATTCTTCATGTTAAAAATACATTTATTGAGTATGCCAAAAAACTTGAACAGGCTTTTAAATCAAGGTTTCCAGAAAGTAATTTGGTTAAATGTATGCTGTTCTTAAACCCCTGCAATGTTAAACCACCTCTTTGTGACATGAAAAAAGTTTTTGACAGATTTTCAAACCATATTAATTCTAAAGAAGTAGAATAGGTGTACACCTTATACTGTGAAGATGATGCTGTCAAGACCCTTTACACCTCTGACCATTGTTCCAGTAACATAGTCAAATTGTGGAGTTCTTTATTCAAATCACTTGATTGTGAATATATTGAACTCTGTAAACTGTCTATTTTGCTGTTAACACTGAGCCCTGATACATGCTGCTGTGAGCGAGGCTTCAGCCATATGAATGCCATCAAAACCTCTACCAGAAATCGACTTGAGAACTGTCGTGTTGATGCATGTTTGCGTATCGCTACATCATCAATAACAACAAAAGACTTTGATGCTGCTGCTGCGTCTCAATACAACCCAAAAAAAGTAAAAGTTAATAATAATTTTTAAAACAATTTAATACCAGTATGTCACAAGCAGTCTTTAAATAAATGTTACTTTAAACTTGTTTGATTAGATCACTCATTTGTACTTGTGGAACTAGACAGCAAAGTGCTGCTCGTCTGACTTATAGAAACGTTGAATGTGTCTGTAGATAGGAACCATCCGGCCCATCTATTCTGCCCAATTTTCTAAATACTTTCATAAGTTCCTGTCCTTATCTTATCTAGCATAGCCTTATGCCTATCGCATGCATGTTTAAACTCAAAGAGAGGGTTTTTTGATGTTTTTAATTTTAAATGTACCTTGGTGTCCTTCACTAAAGTCTGTACTTTTGAAAATGTCCGCCATAGCCTTGGTCCGTGCCTATCCCTGTATAAGTGTATGCTATCTAGTGTGTGTATCTGCATGTATAAGTGTATGCTATGTAGTGTGTGTGTATCTGCATGTATAAGTGTATGCTATGTAGTGTGTGTGTATCTGCATGTATAAGTGTATGCTATGCAGTGTGTGTGTATCTGCATGTATAAGTGTATGCTATGTAGTGTGTGTGTATCTGCATGTATAAGTGTATGCTATGTAGTGTGTGTGTATCTGCATGTATAAGTGTATACTATGCAGTGTGTGTGTATCTGCATGTATAAGTGTATGCTATGTAGTGTGTGTATCTGCATGTATAAGTGTATGCTATGTAGTGTGTGTATCTGCATGTATAAGTGTATGCTATGTAGTGTGTGTGTATCTGCATGTATAAGTGTATGCTATGTAGTGTGTGTATCTGCATGTATAAGTGTATGCTATGTAGTGTGTGTATCTGCATGTATAAGTGTATGCTATGTAGTGTGTGTGTATCTGCATGTATAAGTGTATGCTATGCAGTGTGTGTGTATCTGCATGTATAAGTGTATGCTATGTAGTGTGTGTATCTGCATGTATAAGTGTATGCTATGTAGTGTGTGTGTATCTGCATGTATAAGTGTATGCTATGTAGTGTGTGTATCTGCATGTATAAGTGTATGCTATGTAGTGTGTGTATCTGCATGTATAAGTGTATGCTATGTAGTGTGTGTGTATCTGCATGTATAAGTGTATGCTATGTAGTGTGTGTGTATCTGCATGTATAAGTGTATGCTATGTAGTGTGTGTGTATCTGCATGTATAAGTGTATGCTATGTAGTGTGTGTGTATCTGCATGTATAAGTGTATGCTATGTAGTGTGTGTGTATCTGCATGTATAAGTGTATGCTATGTAGTGTGTGTGTATCTGCATGTATAAGTGTATGCTATGTAGTGTGTGTGTATCTGCATGTATAAGTGTATGCTATGTAGTGTATGTGTATCTGCATGTATAAGTGTATGCTATGTAGTGTGTGTGTATCTGCATGTATAAGTGTATGCTATGTAGTGTATGTGTATCTGCATGTATAAGTGTATGCTATGTAGTGTGTGTATCTGCGTGTATAAGTGTATGCTATGTAGTGTGTGTATCTGCATGTATAAGTGTATGCTATGTAGTGTGTGTGTATCTGCATGTGTAAGTGTATGCTATGTAGTGTGTGTGTATCTGCATGTATAAGTGTATGCTATGTAGTGTGTGTGTATCTGCATGTATAAGTGTATGCTATGTAGTATGTGTGTATCTGCCTGTATAAGTGTATGCTATGTAGTGTGTGTATCTGCATGTATAAGTGTATGCTATGTAGTGTGTGTATCTGCCTGTATAAGTGTAAGCTATGTAGTGTGTGTATCTGCATGTATAAGTGTATGCTATGTAGTGTGTGTATCTGCATGTATAAGTGTATGCTATGTAGTGTGTGTGTCTGTATGTATAAGTGTATGCTATGTAGTGTGTGTGTCTGTATGTATAAGTGTATGCTATGTAGTGTGTGTGTATCTGCATGTGTAAGTGTATGCTATGTAGTGTGTGTGTATCTGCATGTATAAGTGTATGCTATGTAGTGTGTGTGTATCTGCATGTATAAGTGTATGCTATGTAGTGTGTGTATCTGCATGTATAAGTGTATGCTATGTAGTATGTGTGTATCTGCCTGTATAAGTGTATGCTATGTAGTGTGTGTATCTGCCTGTATAAGTGTATGCTATGTAGTGTGTGTATCTGCCTGTATAAGTGTAAGCTATGTAGTGTGTGTATCTGCATGTATAAGTGTATGCTATGTAGTGTGTGTATCTGCATGTATAAGTGTATGCTATGTAGTGTGTGTATCTGCATGTATAAGTGTATGCTATGTAGTGTGTGTGTATCTGCGTGTATAAGTGTATGCTATGTAGTGTGTGTGTATCTGCATGTATAAGTGTATGCTATGTAGTGTGTGTATCTGCATGTGTAAGTGTGTGCTATGTAGTGTGTGTGTATCTGCATGTGTAAGTGTATGCTATGTAGTGTGTGTGTATCTGCATGTGTAAGTGTATGCTATGTAGTGTGTGTGTATCTGCATGTATAAGTGTATGCTATGTAGTGTGTGTGTATCTGCATGTGTAAGTGTATGCTATGTAGTGTGTGTGTATCTGCATGTATAAGTGTATGCTATGTAGTGTGTGTGTATCTGCATGTATAAGTGTATGCTATGTAGTGTGTGTGTATCTGCATGTGTAAGTGTATGCTATGTAGTGTGTGTGTATCTGCATGTGTAAGTGTATGCTATGTAGTGTGTGTGTATCTGCATGTGTAAGTGTATGCTATGTAGTGTGCTACTGTGCATTTTTGCTGACTTTAAAGGCCAGAATATAGAATATTAATGGGGAATGCAGAGAGCAGTTTTAAAGAATGTATTAGTAAATGTCCAATTAAGATAAAATATTTAGCAATGTCTTTGCAAAGGCTAATGAAATACATTGCTCACATAGCTATACCAGTGGTCTGAGCTTGTGTTTGATTTGCTGCCTAAGTGTATTAAAATATATGACTTAGAATTCTATTTATATTACTTTGGACTTATGATTTTTTAAGCCCCACCCACCACATTTCAATTTTTTTGCGATGGGGGGGTTCCCTCTTGAATTTTGAAATGTTGGGAGGTATGCATTAAATACTGCAAAGTAATTCTGATCTACTGCAGTAATTAGTTTGTATGACTTGACTTACACCTCAACAAAAAAAAATTACCAATAAAAACTAAATATATATTTAAAGTTGGTAACCCAAGGTATTGATCTAGGACCATTTTGGTATATTTGATGCCACTATTTGGCTGGCAAATATGATCATATAACAAAATATTAACTTTTTCAAAACTTTGGGTTTGTCACTGAAATTATTTAAACACAACTGCTGCAGTCATAATACAAATGGTTGCAAACGTTTATCTGGAATCCCTTTATTCACAAACGGCAGATATGCACGGCGTTGGCATTTCTATTTTTAATATTTGCAATTAGAAGGCTGCTAATTGCAGCTGGGCACCAAATTTCTGAAATTCCAGACAGCGAAGGGGTTAATCAGTTAGCCTTTAAGGTTACATTTTGCTGTAGTGTAGGGATTACCCTACCACCTGATCCCTCCCAAGCAGCTCTTTTCCCTCCCCCATTGGTCAACACCATCTTAAGTACTGGCAGACAGTCTGCCAGTATACAGTTTAGGGCCTTTAAAAAATATATATTTCTCCAACATAGGTGTGTCCGGTCCACGGCGTCATCCTTACTTGTGGGATATTCTCTTCCCCAACAGGAAATGGCAAAGAGCCCAGCAAAGCTGGTCACATGATCCCTCCTAGGCTCCGCCTACCCCAGTCATTCTCTTTGCCGTTGTACAGGCAACATCTCCACGGAGATGGCTTAGAGTTTTTTAGTGTTTAACTGTAGTTTTTATTATTCAATCAAGAGTTTGTTATTTTGAAATAGTGCTGGTATGTACTATTTACTCAGAAACAGAAAAGAGATGAAGATTTCTGTTTGTATGAGGAAAATGATTTTAGCAACCGTCACTAAAATCCATGGCTGTTCCACACAGGACTGTTGAGAGCAATTAACTTCAGTTGGGGGAACAGTGAGCAGTCTCTTGCTGCTTGAGGTATGACACATTCTAACAAGACGATGTAATGCTGGAAGCTGTCATTTTCCCTATGGGATCCGGTAAGCCATGTTTATTAAGATCGTAAATAAGGGCTTCACAAGGGCTTATTAAGACTGTAGACTTTTTCTGGGCTAAATCGATTCATTATTAACACATATTTAGCCTTGAGGAATCATTTAATCTGGGTATTTTGATATAATAATATCGGCAGGCACTGTTTTAGACACCTTATTCTTTAGGGGCTTTCCCAAATCATAGGCAGAGCCTCATTTTCGCGCCGGTGTTGCGCACTTGTTTTTGAGAGGCATGACATGCAGTCGCATGTGAGAGGAGCTCTGATACTTAGAAAAGACTTTCTGAAGGCGTCATTTGGTATCGTATTCCCCTTTGGGCTTGGTTGGGTCTCAGCAAAGCAGATACCAGGGACTGTAAAGGGGTTAAAGTTAAAAACGGCTCAGGTTCCGTTATTTTAAGGGTTAAAGCTTCCAAATTTGGTGTGCAATACTTTTAAGGCTTTAAGACACTGTGGTGAAAATTTGGTGAATTTTGAACAATTCCTTCATGTTTTTTCGCAATTGCAGTAATAAAGTGTGTTCAGTTTAAAATTTAAAGTGACAGTAACGGTTTTATTTTAAAACGTTTTTTGTACTTTGTTATCAAGTTTATGCCTGTTTAACATGTCTGAACTACCAGATAGACTGTGTTCTGAATGTGGGGAAGCCAGAATTCCTATTCATTTAAATAAATGTGATTTATGTGACAATGACAATGATGCCCAAGATGATTCCTCAAGTGAGGGGAGTAAGCATGGTACTGCATCATTCCCTCCTTCGTCTACACGAGTCTTGCCCACTCAGGAGGCCCCTAGTACATCTAGCGCGCCAATACTCCTTACTATGCAACAATTAACGGCTGTAATGGATAATTCTGTCAAAAACATTTTAGCCAAAATGAACACTTATCAGCGTAAGCGCGACTGCTCTGTTTTAGATACTGAAGAGCATGAGGACGCTGATAATAATGGTTCTGAAGGGCCCCTAACCCAGTCTGATGGGGCCAGGGAGGTTTTGTCTGAGGGAGAAATTACTGATTCAGGGAACATTTCTCAACAAGCTGAACCTGATGTGATTACGTTTAAATTTAAGTTGGAACATCTCCGCATTCTGCTTAAGGAGGTATTATCCACTCTGGATGATTGTGACAAGTTGGTCATCCCAGAGAAACTATGTAAAATGGACAAGTTCCTAGAGGTCCCGGGGCTCCCAGAAGCTTTTCCTATACCCAAGCGGGTGGCGGACATTGTTAATAAAGAATGGGAAAGGCCCGGTATTCCTTTCGTCCCTCCCCCCATATTTAAAAAATTGTTTCCTATGGTCGACCCCAGAAAGGACTTATGGCAGACAGTCCCCAAGGTCGAGGGAGCGGTTTCCACTTTAAACAAATGCACCACTATACCCATTGAGGATAGTTGTGCTTTCAAAGATCCTATGGATAAAAAATTAGAAGGTTTACTTAAAAAGATGTTTGTTCAGCAGGGTTACCTTCTACAACCAATTTCATGCATTGTCCCTGTCGCTACAGCCGCATGTTTCTGGTTCGATGAGCTGATAAAGGCGGTCGATAGTGATTCTCCTCCTTATGAGGAGATTATGGCTGAATCAATGCTCTCAAATTGGCTAATTCTTTCACCCTAGACGCCACTTTGCAATTGGCTAGGTTAGCGGCTAAGAATTCTGGGTTTGCTATTGTGTCGCGCAGAGCGCTTTGGTTGAAATCTTGGTCAGCTGATGCGTCTTCCAAGAACAAGCTACTTAACATTCCTTTCAAGGGGATAACGCTGTTTGGCCCTGACTTGAAAGAGATTATCTCTGATATCACTGGGGGTAAGGGCCACGCCCTTCCTCAGGATCGGCCTTTCAAGGCAAAAAATAAACCTAATTTTCGTCCCTTTCGTAGAAACGGACCAGCCCAAAGTGCTACGTCCTCTAAGCAAGAGGGTAATACTTCTCAAGCCAAGCCAGCTTGGAGACCAATGCAAGGCTGGAACAAGGGAAAGCAGGCCAAGAAACCTGCCACTGCTACCAAGACAGCATGAAATGTTGGCCCCCGATCCGGGACCGGATCTGGTGGGGGGCAGACTCTCTCTCTTCGCTCAGGCTTGGGCAAGAGATGTTCTGGATCCTTGGGCGCTAGAAATAGTCTCCCAAGGTTATCTTCTGGAATTCAAGGGGCTTCCCCCAAGGGGGAGGTTCCACAGGTCTCAGTTGTCTTCAGACCACATAAAAAGACAGGCATTCTTACATTGTGTAGAAGACCTGTTAAAAATGGGAGTGATTCATCCTGTTCCATTAAGAGAACAAGGGATGGGGTTCTACTCCAATCTGTTCATAGTTCCCAAAAAAGAGGGAACGTTCAGACCAATCTTAGATCTCAAGATCTTAAACAAGTTTCTCAAGGTTCCATCGTTCAAGATGGAAACCATTCGAACTATTCTTCCTTCCATCCAGGAAGGTCAATTCATGACCACGGTGGATTTAAAGGATGCGTATCTACATATTCCTATCCACAAGGAACATCATCGGTTCCTAAGGTTCGCATTCCTGGACAAGCATTACCAGTTCGTGGCGCTTCCTTTCGGATTAGCCACTGCCCCAAGGATTTTCACAAAGGTACTAGGGTCCCTTCTAGCTGTGCTAAGACCAAGGGGCATTGCTGTAGTACCTTACTTGGACGACATTCTGATTCAAGCGTCGTCCCTTCCTCAAGCAAAGGCTCACACGGACATTGTCCTGGCCTTTCTCAGATCTCACGGATGGAAAGTGAACGTGGAAAAGAGTTCTCTATCTCCGTCAACAAGGGTTCCCTTCCTGGGAACAGTAATAGACTCCTTAGAAATGAGGATTTTTCTGACAGAGGCCAGAAAAACAAAACTTCTAGACTCTTGTCGGATACTTCATTCCGTTCCTCTTCCTTCCATAGCGCAGTGCATGGAAGTGATCGGTTTGATGGTAGCGGCAATGGACATAGTTCCTTTTGCGCGCATTCATCTAAGACCATTACAACTGTGCATGCTCAGTCAGTGGAATGGGGACTATACAGACTTGTCTCCGAAGATACAAGTAAATCAGAGGACCAGAGACTCACTCCGTTGGTGGCTGTCCCTGGACAACCTGTCACAAGGGATGACATTCCGCAGACCAGAGTGGGTCATTGTCACGACCGACGCCAGTCTGATGGGCTGGGGCGCGGTCTGGGGATCCCTGAAAGCTCAGGGTCTTTGGTCTCGGGAAGAATCTCTTCTACCGATAAATATTCTGGAACTGAGAGCGATATTCAATGCTCTCAAGGCTTGGCCTCAGCTAGCGAGGGCCAAGTTCATACGGTTTCAATCAGACAACATGACAACTGTTGCGTACATCAACCATCAGGGGGGAACAAGGAGTTCCCTAGCGATGGAAGAAGTGACCAAAATCATTCTATGGGCGGAGTCTCACTCCTGCCACCTGTCTGCTATCCACATCCCAGGAGTGGAAAATTGGGAAGCGGATTTTCTGAGTCGTCAGACATTGCATCCGGGGGAGTGGGAACTCCATCCGGAAATCTTTGCCCAAGTCACTCAGCTGTGGGGCATTCCAGACATGGATCTGATGGCCTCTCGTCAGAACTTCAAAGTTCCTTGCTACGGGTCCAGATCCAGGGATCCCAAGGCGGCTCTAGTGGATGCACTAGTAGCACCTTGGACCTTCAAACTAGCTTATGTGTTCCCGCCGTTTCCTCTCATCCCCAGGCTGGTAGCCAGGATCAATCAGGAGAGGGCGTCGGTGATCTTGATAGCTCCTGCGTGGCCACGCAGGACTTGGTATGCAGATCTGGTGAATATGTCATCGGCTCCACCTTGGAAGCTACCTTTGAGACGAGACCTTCTTGTTCAGGGTCCGTTCGAACATCCGAATCTGGTTTCACTCCAGCTGACTGCTTGGAGATTGAATGCTTGATCTTATCGAAGCGAGGGTTCTCAGATTCTGTTATCGATACTCTTGTTCAGGCCAGAAAGCCTGTAACTAGAAAGATTTACCACAAAATTTGGAAAAAATATATCTGTTGGTGTGAATCTAAAGGATTCCCTTGGGACAAGGTTAAGATTCCTAAGATTCTATCCTTCCTTCAAGAAGGATTGGAAAAAGGATTATCTGCAAGTTCCCTGAAGGGACAGATTTCTGCCTTGTCTGTGTTACTTCACAAAAAGCTGGCAGCTGTGCCAGATGTTCAAGCCTTTGTTCAGGCTCTGGTTAGAATTAAGCCTGTTTACAAACCTTTGACTCCTCCTTGGAGTCTCAACTTAGTTCTTTCAGTTCTTCAGGGGGTTCCGTTTGAACCCTTACATTCCGTTGATATTAAGTTATTATCTTGGAAAGTTTTGTTTTTAGTTGCAATTTCTTCTGCTAGAAGAGTTTCAGAATTATCTGCTCTGCAGTGTTCTCCTCCTTATCTGGTGTTCCATGCAGATAAGGTGGTTTTACGTACTAAACCTGGTTTTCTTCCAAAAGTTGTTTCTAACAAAAACATTAACCAGGAGATTATCGTACCTTCTCTGTGTCCGAAACCAGTTTCAAAGAAGGAACGTTTGTTGCACAATTTGGATGTTGTTCGCGCTCTAAAATTCTATTTAGATGCTACAAAGGATTTTAGACAAACATCTTCCTTGTTTGTTGTTTATTCCGGTAAAAGGAGAGGTCAAAAAGCAACTTCTACCTCTCTCTCTTTTTGGATTAAAAGCATCATCAGATTGGCTTACGAGACTGCCGGACGGCAGCCTCCCGAAAGAATCACAGCTCATTCCACTAGGGCTGTGGCTTCCACATGGGCCTTCAAGAACGAGGCTTCTGTTGATCAGATATGTAGGGCAGCGACTTGGTCTTCACTGCACACTTTTACCAAATTTTACAAGTTTGATACTTTTGCTTCTTCTGAGGCTATTTTTGGGAGAAAGGTTTTGCAAGCCGTGGTGCCTTCCATTTAGGTGACCTGATTTGCTCCCTCCCTTCATCCGTGTCCTAAAGCTTTGGTATTGGTTCCCACAAGTAAGGATGACGCCGTGGACCGGACACACCTATGTTGGAGAAAACAGAATTTATGTTTACCTGATAAATTACTTTCTCCAACGGTGTGTCCGGTCCACGGCCCGCCCTGGTTTTTTTTAATCAGGTCTGATAATTTATTTTCTTTAACTACAGTCACCACGGTACCATATGGTTTCTCCTATGCAAATATTCCTCCTTAACGTCGGTCGAATGACTGGGGTAGGCGGAGCCTAGGAGGGATCATGTGACCAGCTTTGCTGGGCTCTTTGCCATTTCCTGTTGGGGAAGAGAATATCCCACAAGTAAGGATGACGCCGTGGACCGGACACACCGTTGGAGAAAGTAATTTATCAGGTAAACATAAATTCTGTTTTCTTTCATGTAATTAGCAAGAGTCCATGAGCTAGTGACGTATGGGATATACATTCCTACCAGGAGGGGCAAAGTTTCCCAAACCTTAAAAATGCCTATAAATACACCCCTCACCACACCCACAATTCAGTTTTACAAACTTTGCCTCCGATGGAGGTGGTGAAGTAAGTTTGTGCTAGATTCTACGTTGATATGCGCTCCGCAGCAAGTTGGAGCCCGGTTTTCCTCTCAGCGTGCAGTGAATGTCAGAGGGATGTGAGGAGAGTATTGCCTATTTGAATGCAGTGATCTCCTTCTAAGGGGTCTATTTCATAGGTTCTCTGTTATCGGTCGTAGAGATTCATCTCTTACCTCCCTTTTCAGATCGACGATATACTCTTATATATACCATTACCTCTGCTGATTCTCGTTTCAGTACTGGTTTGGCTATCTGCTATATGTAGATGAGTGTCCTGGGGTAAGTAAGTCTTATTTTCTGTGACACTCCTAGCTATGGTTGGGCACTTTGTTTATAAAGTTCTAAATATATGTATTCAAACATTTATTTGCCTTGACTCAGAATGTTCAACTTTCCTTATTTTTCAGACAGTCAGTTTCATATTTGGGATAATGCATTTTAATTTAACATTTTTTACCTTAAAATTTGACTTTTTCCCTGTGGGCTGTTAGGCTCGCGGGGGCTGAAAATGCTTCATTTTATTGCGTCATTCTTGGCGCGGACTTTTTTGGCGCAAAAATTCTATTTCCGTTTCCGGCGTCATACGTGTCGCCGGAAGTTGCGTCATTCTTTGACGTTATTTTGCGCCAAAAATGTCGGCGTTCCGGATGTGGCGTCATTTTTGGCGCCAAAAAGCATTTAGGCGCCAAATAATGTGGGCGTCTTATTTGGCGCGAAAAAATATGGGCGTCACTTTTGTCTCCACATTATTTAAGTCTCATTTTTTATTGCTTCTGGTTGCTAGAAGCTTGTTCTTTAGCATTTTTTCCCATTCCTGAAACTGTCATTTAAGGAATTTGATCAATTTTGCTTTATATGTTGTTTTTTTCTTTTACATATTGCAAGATGTTCCACGTTGCAACTGAGTCAGAAGATACTTCAGGAAAATCACTGCACAGTGCTGGAGTTACCAAGCTAAGTGTATCTGCTATAAACTTTTGGTATCTGTTTCTCCAGCTGTTATTTGTATTGCATGTCATGTCAAACTTATTAATGCAGATAAAATTTCCTTTAGTACTGTTACATTACCTGTTGCTGTTCCGTCAACATCTAATTTTCAGAGTGTTCCTGATAACATAAGAGATTTTATTTTTTAAATCCATTAAGAAGGCTATGTCTGTTATTTCTCCTTCTAGTATAAATAAAAGTCTTTTAAAACTTCTCTTTTTTTCAGATGAATTTTTAAATGAACATCATCATTCTGATACTGATAATGGTTCTTCTGGTTCAGAGGTTTCTGTCTCAGAGGTTGATGCTGATAAATCTTTGTATTTGTTCAAGATGGAATTTATTCATTCTTTACTTAAAGAAGTATTATTTGCATTAGTAATAGAGGATTCTGGTCCTCTTGATTCTAAATGTAAACGTTTAAATAAGGTTTTTAAATCTCCTGTAGTTATTCCAGAAGTGTTTTATCTCCCTGATGCTATTTCTGAAGTAATTTCCAGGGAATGGAATAATTTGGGTAATTTATTTACTCCTTCTAGACGTTTAAGCAAATTATATCCTGTGCCATCTGACAGATTAGAGTTTTTTGAGACAAAAATCCCTAAGGTTATGGGGCTGTCTCTACTCCTGCTAATGTACTACTATTCCTACGGCAGATAGTACTTCATTTTAGGATCCTTTAGATAGGAAAATTGAATCCTTTCTAAGAAAAGCTTACTTATGTTCAGGTAATCTTCTTAGACCTGCTATATTTTTAGCGGATGTTGCTGCAGCTTCAACTTTTTGATTAGAAGCTTTAGCGCAATAAGTAACAGATCATAATTTTTTAGCATTATTATTATTCTATAACATGCTAATAATTTTATTGGTGATACCATCTTTTGATATCATTAGAGTTGATGTCAGGTATATGTTTCTAGCTATTTTAGCTAGAAAAGCTTTATGGATTAAACTTGGAATGCTGACATGTCTTCTAAGTCATCTTTGCTTTCCCTTTCTTTCCAGGGTAAATAATCATTTTAGTTCCTTTCCTCACAAGGAACAAAAGCCTGATCCTTCATCCTCAGGAGCGGTATCAGCAGGGCCGGCCCAACCATGGGACCAAGTGGGTCCAACGACCCAGGCGGCACTTAGCAGGGGGCGGCATTTCAGTGCATGAGTTAGTTATTTTGGGAACTAGGCAGACCGCTCCTGTCCACTCCTGACTTCAAACATTATAAGAAGGAGCGGAGGCATCAGCTCTGCAGAACGCTGCAGTTGTTTTACTGTTTGTGACACATTTATTACATCAACCCCCCTCCGCTTTACTCCTCTGGTGTGGTGTCTGTTTTCTATCATAGTAAGTCACAACTATGCCTAGGTTGATCTATGAGGAGAGGAAGGGGTGGTGCTCTGGAAACTGAGTTTTATTATAGCAGATACGGCACCACGCTTGTTTAGCTCCACGCTTAGCCCCTCCCTGTGAAAGACTCAGACTTGTCCCTTGCAGCAGTAGCAAAAAGAAGGTAGGATGGTTGGCTCTCAAACAAATATTTAGTGTGCACAATAATATTCAATGTATGCTGAAATTCACAATCAGTGACACCTTTATATAACATAATTTTTATCTGGCAAACAAATATATTAAATACTGTATAAGTGTTTGAATATGTCTAACATGGAGCTGTGGGAAAACTCTGTTATATCAACTGTTGTTTATAGTATGTAGTGCAGTCACATTGCCTCTTACAATAGAGTATTATCTGCATTTTGTAAATTGTTCTGTGTATATATGTGTGTTTATAACTGTGTATCCGTGTGTATGTCTGTATCAGTGTGTATGTGTGTATCAGTGTGTATGTCTGTATCAGTGTGTATGTGTGTGTGTCTGTATCAGTGTGTATGTCTGTTTCAGTGTGTATGTGTGTATTTCTGTATCAGTGTGTAGGTCTGTATCAGTGTGTATTTCTGTATCAGTGTGATTGTGTGTATCAGTGTGTATGTGTGTATCAGTGTGTATGTCTGTATCAGTGTGTATCAGTGTGTATGTGTGTGTGTGTCTGTATCAGTGTGTAGGTCTGTATCAGTGTGTAGGTCTGTATCAGTGTGTATTTCTGTATCAGTGTGATTGTGTGTATCAGTGTGTATCAGTGTGTATGTCTGTATCAGTGTGTATCAGTGTGTATGTGTGTGTGTGTCTGTATCAGTGTGTAGGTCTGTATCAGTGTGTAGGTCTGTATCAGTGTGTATTTCTGTATCAGTGTGATTGTGTGTATCAGTGTGTATGTTTCAGTGTGTATGTGTGTATTTCTGTATCAGTGTGTATGTGTGTGTGTGTCTGTATCAGTGAGTATGTCTGTATCAGTGTGTATGTTTCAGTGTGTATGTGTGTATTTCTGTATCAGTGTGTAGGTCTGTATCAGTGTGTAGGTCTGTATCAGTGTGTAGGTCTGTATCAGTGTGTAGGTCTGTATCAGTGTGTAGGTCTGTATCAGTGTGATTGTGTGTATCAGTGTGTTTGAGTATGTGTGTGTGTATGAGTATGTATATGTGTATCAGTGTATGTATCTGTGTGTTTGAGTATATGTGTATATATATATTATATATATATATATATGTGTGTATGTGTATATATATATATATATATATATATATATATGTGTGTATGTGTATGTGTATATATATATATATATATATATATATATATATATATATATATATGTGTGTATGTGTGTATATATATATATATATATATATATATATATAATATTATATTACAATTACAAACACACACAGAGGAGACAGTGCAATTTATCTCCTGTTTCCAAATTATTTTTTATAAACATGGGACTAGTGGAAATTTCCACTATGCCTATAACTTGAAAGTCCCTACTACACCCTATTCTTGTCAGCTGGATCAATTGAATGGCATAAAGTATGCAGTAGCCATGTCTTTTGATTAGGATTTCTGGTGTGGCAAGGTGCATGCAATGCGCATGTGTAGGGGTGGCCATGGTTTTTGTTTGGAGTCTTTGGGCTAATAGGAAATGCAATTTTAGACTTCCCTGTCTTTTTATTTCCTATACATTTTGCTTCCTGTGTGTTTTTTCTTTGTTTTTTTTCTTCTAATGTTGAATAAAAATGTTTTGAAAGGGTCATATCTGTACCACTGGGTTATACATGTCCCCTGAGCCAATGGTCGCCAGTCCTCCTCTGTTTGCAGCAGCATAACCGTTTCATGCACAAAGACACAGAATCAGTCGTCAAGGGTGACATTCAAGGTGGGACATAACTCTAACTTCCTTCCCACTTATTGCACAATTGTGCATAATCATTAGTTGCGTTAGTAAGGGGGTGGCCAGGCTAGTGTGTTGATATGTTAGTCAGAAATTTTACTATTGGGGTGGGGGGGGGGGGGGCGTAATTTCATTCTCGGACCCAGGCAGCACAATGTCTTGAGCCGGCCCTGGGTATCAGTTTGGAAACTATTTCCAGTTTGGAATATATCCAAGCCTTATAGAAACCTATAGCCAGCTCCTAAGTACCTATGAAGGTGCGGCCCTTATTCCAGCTCAGCTGGTATGGGGCAGATTACGTTTTCTTCAAAGAAATTTGGATCAATTCCGTTCTTAATCTCTGGTTTCAGAAACATTGTTTCAGAAAGGTACAGAATTGGCTTCAAGTTAAGGCCTCCTGCTAAGAGATTCTTTTCTTTTCCGTGTCCCAGTTAACACAGCAAAGGCTCAGCATTTCTGTAATGTGTTTCAGATCTAGAGTTGGCTGGAGTATTTATGCCAGTTCCAGTTCTGGAACAGGGGCTGGGGTTTTATTTTATCTCTTCATTTGTACCAAAGAAGGTCAATTCCTTCAGACCAGTTCCAGATCTGTCATTATTGAATCGTTATGTTAGGATACCAACATTCAAGATGGTTATTGTAGGACTATCCTGCCTTTTGTTTAGCAAGGGCATTATATGTCTACAATAGATTTACAGGATGTGTATCTGCATATTCCGATTCATCCAGATCACTTTTAGTGTCTGAGATTCTCTTTTTAGACAAGCATTACCAGTTTTGTGGCTCTACCGTTTGGCCTAGCCTCAGTTCCAAGAATTTTTTTCAAAGGTTCTCGGTGCCCCCTTTTTTCTGTAATCAGAGAATAGGGTTTTGGTATTTCCTTATTTGGACGATATTTTGGTACTTGCTCAGTCTTCTCATTTTCGAAGAATCTCATACGAATCGACTTGTGTTGTTTCTTCAAATTCATGGTTGGAGGATCAATTTACCATTCAGTTCATTGATTCCTCAGACAAGGGTAACCTTTTTAGGTTTCTAGATAACTTCAGTGTCTATGACTCTGTCCTTGTCAGACAAGAGAAGTTTAACATTGATATCAGCTTGTCAAAACCTTCAGTCACAATCATTCCCTTTGGTAGCCTTATGCATGAAAATGTTGGGTCTTAGGACTGCCGCATCAGATGCGATCTCCTTTGCTCGTTTTCACATGCGACCTCTTCAGCTCTGTATGCTGAACCAATGGTGCAGGGATTACTCAAAGATATCTCAATTAATATCTTTAAACCGATTTTACAACACTCTCTGACATGGTGGACAGATCACCATCGTTTAGTTCAGGGGGCTTCTTTGTTCTTCCGACCTGGACTATAATCTCAACAGATGCAAGTCTTACAGGTTGGGGAGCTGTGTGGGGGTATCTGACGGCACAAGGGGTTTGGGAATCTCAGGAGGTGAGATTTCCGATCAATATTTTGGAACTCCGTGCAATTTTCAGAGCTCTTCAGTCTTGGCCTCTTCTCAAGAGAGAGTTGTTCATTTGTTTTCAGATAGACAATGTCACAACTGTGGCATACATCAATCATCAAGGAGGGACTCACAGTCCTCTGGCTATGAAAGAAGTATCTCGAATTTTGGTTTGGGCGGAATCCAGCTCCTGTCTAATCTCTGCGGTTCATATCCCAGGTATGGACAATTGGAAAGCGGATTATCTCAGTCGCCAAACGTTGCATCCGGGCGAATGGTCTCTTCACCCAGAGGTATTTCTTCAGATTGTTCAAATGTGGGAACTTCCAGAAATAGATCTGATGGCTTCTCATCTAAACAAGAAACTTCCCAGGTATCTGTCCAGATCCCGGGATCCTCAGGCGGAGGCAGTGGATGCATTATCACTTCCTTGGAAGTATCATCCTGCCTATATCTTTCCGCCTCTAGTTCTTCTTCCAAGAGTAATCTCCAAGATTCTGAAGGAATGCTCGTTTGTTCTGCTGGTAGCTCCGGCATGGCCTCACAGGTTTTGGTATGCGGATCTTGTCCGGATGGCCTCTTGCCTACCGTGGACTCTTCCGTTAAGACCAGACCTTTTGTCTCAAGGTCCTTTTTTCCATCAGGATCTGAAATCCTTAAATTTAAAGGTATGGAGATTGAACGCTTGATTCTTGGTCAAAGAGGTTTCTCTGACTCTGTGATTAATACTATGTTACAGGCTCGTAAATCTGTATCCAGAGAGATATATTATAGAGTCTGGAAGACTTATATTTCTTGGTGTCTTTCTCATCATTTTTTCTTGGCATTCTTTTAGAATACCGAGAATATTACAGTTTCTTCAGGATGGTTTAGATAAGGGTTTGTCCGCAAGTTCCTTGAAAGGTCAAATCTCTGCTCTTTCTGTTCTTTTTCACAGACAGATTGCTATTCTTCCTGATATTCATTGTTTTGTACAAGCTTTGGTTCGTATAAAGCCTGTCATTAAGTCAATTTCTCCTCCTTGGAGTTTGAATTTGGTTCTGGGGGTTCTTCAAGCTCCTCCATTTGAACCTATGCATTCATTGGATATTAAATTACTTTCTTGGAAAGTTTTGTTCCTTTTGGCCATCTCTTCTGCCAGAAGAGTTTCTGAATTATCTGCTCTTTCTTGTGAGTCTCCTTTTCTGATTTTTCATCAGGATAAGGCGGTGTTGCGAACTTCTTTTGAATTTTTACCCAAGTTGTGAATTCCAACAACATTAGTAGAGACATTGTGGTTCCTTCATTATGTCTTAATCCTAAGAATTCTAAGGAGAAATCGTTGCATTCTTTGGATGTTATTAGAGCTTTGAAATATTGTGTTGAAGCTACTAAGTCTTTCCGAAAGACTTCAAGTTTATTTGTTATCTTTTCCGGTTTTAGAAAGGCCAGAAAACTTCTGCCATTTCTTTGGCATCTTGGTTGAAATCTTTAATTCATCTTGCCTATGTTGAGTCGGGTAAGACTCCGCCTCATAGGATTACAGCTCATTCTACTAGGTCAGTTTCTACTTCCTGGGCGTTTAGGAATGAAGCTTCGGTTGATCAGATTTGCAAAGCGGCAACTTGGTCCTCTTTGCATACTTTTACCAAATTCTACCATTTTGTTGTATTTTCTTCTTCTGAAGCAGTTTTTGGTAGAAAAGTACTTCAGGAAGCGTTTTCAGTTTGAATCTTCTGCTTATGTTTTTCATTAAACTTTATTTTGGGTGTGGATTATTTTCAGCAGGAATTGGCTGTCTTTATTTTATCCCTCCCTCTCTAGTGACTCTTGTGTGGAAAGATCCACATCTTGGGTAGTCATTATCCCATACGTCACTAGCTCATGGACTCTTGCTAATTACATGAAAGAAAACATAATTTATGTAAGAACTTACCTGATAAATTCATTTCTTTCATATTAGCAAGAGTCCATGAGGCCCGCCCTTTTTTTGTGGTGGTTATGATTTTTTTTGTATAAAGCACAATTATTCCAATTCCTTATTTTATATGCTTTCGCACTTTTTTCTTATCACCCCACTTCTTGGCTATTCGTTAAACTGAATTGTGGGTGTGGTGAGGGGTGTATTTATAGGCATTTTTAAGGTTTGGGAAACTTTGCCCCTCCTGGTAGGAATGTATATCCCATACGTCACTAGCTCATGGACTCTTGCTAATATGAAAGAAATGAATTTATCAGGTAAGTTCTTACATAAATTATGTTATTTATTTTTTAATTTATGTAGTGTAGGGATCGCTCATTACCATCCTGATCTCCACAACAGCTCTTAGCCTCCCCCCTCCAACTTTTCCTGCCATGTTTGTTACTGGCAACCAGTCTTCTAGTAAAAAATAATTATTTTTATTTTATATTTATTAATTATATATACTTTTTTTCTGTAGTGTACAGATTTCCACTCAACCTCCCCCCTGAAAAGCGATTACATTTTTCTTTTGTGGAGGGTCCAACCTCCCCTCTCCAACCTATATTTTTCTGTAGTAGGGATTAATCCCTCCCTAACCAAAGCATTTGCTGCAGTGTAGGGAATGCCACCCCTCCCTATTGCGCTGGTCAACCCACCTGACTACAAACCTCTTTCCCTCCCACTGGCAGCAACAGACAGTGTCACTCTCTGTAAAAATCTGCGTCCTGGCTTCATGTGGTAAGGTATCAGGATCAGTGCTTCTTTACCCTATGAAGGCAGATGCCTTCTCTCCCCTGGTTGCGGATCCTGCTGTCTAAACTGAAAGTGGCGACTGCAACATGCGCCTCCAGACTCGATATAGGTTCTACATCAACACAGAACGCTGGGCAATGTACTGTGTAATGTAGTACATGTGTCCATTTGGTGCAAGGGGTTTATACAACTGAAATAATAATTACTCTTGTGTTTCTGGTAGTAAAGTGTGATTAAATCAGTAACCCATATTTATTTATTTTAATCCTAAATACATACTTTGGTACTATTCGATTTTCATATTTAGATAGCAGTCATATGGTATTGCATCTATTTGTATTTTGTACAAAAGGACACATTTTCCTGATGGCCTTTAGCATTATTAGTAAAAACTGTATTAAAAAGGCTTTTGCAATATACCCTGAGATATGCAACTACATTGTCTGCAGTGGTCTCAAAGTACCGGCCCTCATATGCCGCCATATGAGGTTTAATCTGGCCCTCCCTTGTTTATTAGGTAAATTATTAATTTGGCCCCATCAATTTTTTTAGGGTTCTAAGAGATGTAACAATGTTGATGTTTTATATAGGCACTCAAAAGATAAATATAAAGACAAGCATTGTCCATTGTAGACTCCCATGATGCACTGCTTGGTTAAATATCACTTTTTATTCAGTACCAGAATGATCATTTCACTTGGCTCTCACAATAGAAATATACTCTGTGTATGTCTGTTGTGGACTACAACTCCCATCATGCACTACTACTTGGGTAAATGTCACATCCAGTTTCTAGTATATCTAGTTACAGAGCACTCACTACTATGTTTAAGTGGCCCCCATGGGAGAAGAACGCTTGGCCAGTGGCCCCCGGATACAATGAGAGTGATACCCCTGATTTAAACTCTCCGCTATTTATGTTTTAGATAAAATTATAACCAGAAGTAAACCTGGAATGGCCCAATCCAAGGGCGAGATTAACCTCAGCACCAGCTTTATCTAGAAAATAGGTTTTAGCACCTTGAAAAATGCTTTGATCTTTCCTTATGGACAGCCGCACCACTCCCCTTGGCATGGCCTGCACTTTTGGCACAGAACATGTTACTTTTCCCTAGAGTTTTTGTCTCCTTATAGCAGACATACTCTGATGTCTCTTCCCTGCATATCTTGTAGCGCGTGGGTCTGACCCATAGGCAAAAATCTGTTAATTCCTACAGTATGTGGTTTCCAGGCAATCAAGGGATTTACCCCTTAACAACCACAACATACCCTGTATGTTGCTGGCCCTTAAAGGGACAGTCTACAATAGAATTGTTATTATTTAGAAAGATAGCTAATCCCTTTATTACCCATTCCCCAGTTGTGCATAACCAACACAGTTATATTAATATACTTTTAACCTCTGTGATTACCTTGTATCTAAGCCTCTGCAGACTGCCCCCCAATCACATGACTTATTTATTATCTATTGACTTGCATTTAGTACTGTGTTGTGCAGAACCCCCGGGCAGGAGCACAGTTATCTATGGCTCACATGAACTAGCAGTATCCTGTTGTGAAAAGCTAATTAAAAACATATGATAAGAGGCTGTCTTTAGTGGCTTAGAAACAGGCAGAAATTTAGAGGTTTAAATGTTATAAAGTAAATTAATATAACAATGTTGGTTGTACAAAGCTGGGGACTGGGTAGTAAAGGTGTTATCTATCTTTTTAAACAATAACAATTTTAGTGTAGACCGTCCCTTTAAGGGATTGGCTACTAATAGTGTAGGTCTCGCTGCCAGCAGCAAGATCGCTCTATTACAATCTCTCTCCTGTAGCCCCATTTAAACTGTGATTTGAATCCTTGATTGTACAAATGGCTTAGGACAATCAGGGTTTAGATCACTGTTGTTGAGTTTTCTAAGCTACTAAATGGGGACAAAATAAACTTAAATTGATTGGATAGGGCATGGCGTTTTAAACAACTTTCCAATTTACTTTTATTATCAATTTTGATTAGTTCTTTTGGTATCCTTTGTTAAAGAGTAATCCTAGGTCAGCTCAGGAGCGTGCCATCTGGTTGTTTATTGTAGTGTTATACGTAGTTACAAACACTGCTGCCATAGACTGGAATAGACACATGCACGCTCCTAAGGTCTTATCAGCCTACCTAGGTTTGTGCTTTAACAAATGATGCCAAGAGAACAGAGCAAATTTGAAAAGTTGTTAATAATTGCATTCTCTATCTGTTGTTTAATTTTGACTTTACTGTCCCTTTAACTAACAGCCTTTTATCCGCTCATTACCTCATTGTTTAAATCCGTTGTGTGAGTATGGATCACAGCAGTGTTTTAAAGGGACGCCAACATTTTTATTGTATAAAAACAGATAACTCCCTTACTACCCATTCCCCAGCTTTGTATAAACAATATTGTTATATTAATATATTTTATAACATTTAAACCTCTACGTTTCTGCCTGTTTCTAAACCACTACAGACGGCCTCTTATCACATGCTTTTTTTATTTGCTCTTCACAACAGGAGACTGCTAGTTCATGTGTGTCATATAGATAACATTGTGCTCACGTCTGTGGAGTTGTACACAACACTAATTGGCTAAAATGCAAATCAATAAATAATAAATAAATAGCCATGTGATCAGGGGGCAGTCTGTAGAGGCTTAGATACAAAGTAATCACAGAGGTAAAAAGTGTATTAATATCACAGTGTTGGTTGTGCAAAACTAGGGAATGGGTAATAAAGGGATTATCCAGCTTTTTAAACCATAAACATTTTGGAGTTGACTGTCCCTTTAAACAATAACAACCTTGGAACACAAAGTAAAATAACTTGTGAGTGTCTGAAGCCGTGCTAAATAATTTTGTTATTTAAAAAAAAAATGTCCTCTGTGCTAGCTTGATCCTTCTGATCCACGTGCACGTGTCACAGGCATTGCAGAGTGTACACACAAAAGGTTATGTCCATACTGGGGTGGGAACCAGCAGTGCTTCCCCTGCAGCCTACGTTCTGACAAGGCACCGCCCAACGGGGGGGGGGGGGGGTACAGGAGGCTTAGCTGGAAATGTCACAGTGCTAGATCTCTGATCTAGTATTGTTTCACCTTTTATATTTCTCACTCACGCTCTTGGTTTAATGTTTACCTTTAAAAAATAAAGATTTTTCTCAGATTGGTGAACAGTTAAATGTGCCCTTAGCTTTTTTAGGTTTCTGACACTTAAGGGTTAATTTAGCGCTCCCCGGCTTCTGAATGTTTGTTTTTAACAGATATATTATCCCTGCGGTACCCCGTACACAAAAGGACAGTCATTTAAGTATAATCTAATAGGAGACAAATGCTGTGGGACTGCTCGATCCTTAAAGGGACATGAAACCCAAAAACTTTCTTTCTTGATTTAGACAGAGCATATAATTTTAAACAACTTTCCAAGTTACTTCTATCATTTTAATTTGCTTCCTTCTCTTGTTAGCCTTTGCTGAAAGGTTTATCTAGGCAAGTTTAGAAGCAGCAGATAACCTAGGTTCTAGCTGCTGATTGGTGGCTGCATATATATATATATATATTGTGATTGGCTCACCAATGTGTTCAGTTAGAAACCATTTGTGCATTGCTGCTCCTTCAACAAATGATACCAAGAGAATGAAACAAATTCGATAATAGAAGTAAACTAGAAAGTTGTTTAAAATTACATTCTCTATCTGAATCATGAAAGAAAAAAATTGGGCTTCATGTCCCTTTAAAGGGACACTCAAGTCAAAATAAACTTTTATGATTCAGAGAGCAGCAGTTTTAAGACAATTTCCAATTTACTTCCATTATCAAATGTTGCACAGTCTTTTTAGATTCACACTTTCTGGGAAATAAGATCCTACTGAGCATGTGCACAAGCTCACAGGGTATAAATATTGTTACGGTTGCCTCCAGGCTGGCTGGAAGTTGGACCGTAGAAAAGGATGCTCCTAGCGCTCACCAAAGGAGCAGCAGCACCGTAGACTCTATAACTACTGCGTAGCCACCATCAGTAATGCAGACTATATGAACCACCGCTGCTGGGCTGGTATCTCGCCGTCTGCTCTGCGCCCTGGACCTACGACCAGGCTCCAGTAGGTGAACCTCTTCCTTCTGTAGCAATCCCTGTAGCTAAGGGAGTATGAAAAACATAGCAATCCCTGTAGTGATATAAGCTGTATCCTACAAACATGAGTCAAAGCTTCAAGTTAGAGGGTCAACATAGGTCTGAAGTGCTGGAGCACACAGCCTGCTTTTTATTCAGGTTACATGCAAACAGGACACTCTCAGGGGGAGGCATAAAATCCCCCATCACACATTTGATATTAGATAGAGAGACACTCCCTTTGACAGGCCACAACATTTACTTCAGCAGATAACATTACACACAATAAAACAATGCAGTCCACCTTATCACTACTAGAAGTCTGATTAGACAATGGGAATGTTTTATCACTAAACTTAATTAGAGCTGATCCCAGCAAACTTGTATTTAGAATGCTTCTTGAAGCTGAACAAAGTTATCTCTGTAGTTCTGACCGAAGGGTCTGTCACATAGCACTTAATGGCACACAATGAAACTGAACCAAGTGGGAGAAAGCCAGGGACAAGTCATTTCACAGGTCTGGGGACATAGTCTTAAAGGGGCATTGTTCACCAAAGTCACAATATGTCCCCAGACGGTTCTTAAAGGGCCATACACACCCAATAAAAGATAATATGTTTTCAGGGGCACAATCTTCCAGGGGCCATAGTCATGTGGAAGGAGGCTGGCAAATAGGCTTCTCCAAAATCCAGGGAAGCAGGGCAATTTTCCATTTAAAGGGCCAGTTACAAATAGCAGTTTGTAACATATCTCCCCTTTTGGAGGGAGACTAACCAGGCACCTGACCTTCTGCCGGTCAGTGCCTAAGTTAGTCTCGCAACCCACCCACAAATAATCGTTAGCAGCAAAGTAGCCCCCCCACAATACGTAGTACTGGCCTGTAAGTTCCAGGTTGTAGGATGAAAGTGTAGCATCCTCGGCCTTCCTGGCGCAGCTGGGCAAATAGCTGATGGTACTTGGGGGGCAGAGGCCAGCGGCACTCTGCCCTGGTGCCAGCGCTTCTGCTGGGGTGAGGGGTTTGCAGGCCAGTCCTGTAACAAGGACAAGGTCTGTAGGGCAGAGGCCAGCAGCGCTCTGTCCTGATGCCAGCTCTTCTGCTGGGAGAATTGGGGCATAGTCCTGCCCGGTGGCAAAGGGAACGTGGGGGTCAGTGGGGGTTAACATTTCCATTGTTAACCCTGGGCCCAAGTTAGGAGTTAGCTGGGGAGGGGGAGATTGGCTTACCTCCTCCTCCTGATACTCCGGCGGCCGTTGGGAAGGGAGGTCGATGCTCTCCGCTTCTTGTGGAACATGCTGTGGCTGGGGAGAGAGACCGGTTGTCTCCTCTCCCTGGAAGGCACACTCCGGCTGGGGAGGGAGGTCGATGCTCTCCCCTCCCTGTAGCTGGGTCTGTCGCTGGGGATCTGGGCCGCCTGCCCAGCATCCCTGTTGGGCCGGTAGAGAGACTGCGGTCCCATCTCCACCTGCCTGCTGGGGGTCCTCCCAGGACCAGTCTATGAGGCCTGCTGCCTCTGGTATCTCTGGTTGGAGTTGGGGAATTAGACCGGTTGTCTCTTCCCTCTGCACAGTATACTGCCGCTGGGGAGGGAGGTCGCTGCTCTCCTCTCCCTGTGGAACATGCTGTGGCTGGGGAGAGAGACCAGGTGTCCATACCCTCAAACTCCACAGTTGGCGCTCAAAGGCTCGTGCCGCTTCGTTCTCAGTAGCCAATTCCCGGATAAGGCGACTGACTACCTCCTGTGCAGGGTCTGCACCATATCGGACTAGCCGCCTCTTTACCTCTGGAACGAAATCAGCGCCCTCATAGCGACGGATCAGGTTGAGGTGCTCTTCACAGGGTTCTGACAAGTGTCTTGTCAGCTCCATGCTGCTGTAGGTAGGGACGCTGCGCAGTGGCTAGCGTTGCCCTCAATTACTCTCCTACGATACCAGTGCTGTTGTGGTGCTGCTCCTTGCGCTAGGACGCGATCCCACCGCTGCCGCCAAATGTTACGGTTGCCTCCAGGCTGGCTGGAAGTTGGACCGTAGAAAAGGATGCTCCTAGCACTCACCAAAGGAGCAGCAGCACCGTAGACACTCTAACTGCTGCGTAGCCACCATAAGTAATGCAGACTCTATGAACCACCGCTGCTGGGCTGGTATCTCGCCGTCTGCTCTGCGCCCTGGACCTACGACCAGGCTCCAGTAGGTGAACCTCTTCCTTCTGTTACAATCCCTGTAGCTAAGGGAGTATGAAAAACATAGCAATCCCTGTAGTGATATAAGCTGTATCCTACAAACATGAGTCAAAGCTTCAAGTTAGAGGGTCAACATAGGTCTGAAGTGCTGGAGCACACAGCCTGCTTTTTATTCAGGTTACATGCAAACAGGACACTCTCAGGGGGAGGCATAAAATCCCCCATCACACATTTGATATTAGATAGAGAGACACTCCCTTTGACAGGCCACAACATTTACTTCAGCAGATAACATTACACACAATAAAACAATGCAGTCCACCTTATCACTACTAGAAGTCTGATTAGACAATGGGAATGTTTTATCACTAAACTTAATTAGAGCTGATCCCAGCAAACTTGTATTTAGAATGCTTCTTGAAGCTGAACAAAGTTATCTCTGTAGTTCTGACCGAAGGGTCTGTCACATAGCACTTAATGGCACACAATGAAACTGAACCAAGTGGGAGAAAGCCAGGGACAAGTCATTTCACAGGTCTGGGGACATAGTCTTAAAGGGGCATTGTTCACCAAAGTCACAATATGTCCCCAGACAGTTCTTAAAGGGCCATACACACCCAATAAAAGTTAATATGTTTTCAGGGGCACAATCTTCCAGGGGCCATAGTCATGTGGAAGGAGGCTGGCAAATAGGCTTCTCCAAAATCCAGGGAAGCAGGGCAATTTTCCATTTAAAGGGCCAGTTACAAATAGCAGTTTGTAACAAATATACTAGTCTGTAATTGGCTGATGTCTGTCACATGATACAAGGGGCCGGAAAATAGGAGAAAAATAAATTTGTCAGAAAAAAATCTACTGCTTATTTAAAATTCAGAGTAATTGTTATTGCATTGTCTTTTTATAATGCATTTGTTAATTATGTAATTCCACTGCATTTAGTGGTCCTTTAAAGGGACCAAAAATGTCTCTTTCATGATTCAGATAGAACATACAATTTTAAACAACTTTTTAATTTACTTCTATTATCAAATCTTATTTGTTTTCTTGTTATTGTTTGTTGAAAAGCAGGTGTGTGCACATGTCTGCCGCAATATATGGCAGCAGTTTTATAACAGTGTTATACATTAGCAAGAGCACTAGATGGCAGCAGTTTCATAACAATGTTATACATTAGCAAGAGCGCTAGATGGCAGCAGTTTTATAACAATGTTATACATTAGCAAGAGCATTAGATGGCAGCAGTTTTATAACAATGTTATACATTAGCAAGAGCACTAGATGGCAGCAGTTTTATAACAATGTTATACATTAGCAAGAGCGCTAGATGGCAGCAGATTTATAACAATGTTATACATTAGCTACAGCACTAGATGGCAGCAGTTTTATAACAATGTTATACATTAGCAAGAACGCTAGATGGCAGCAGTTTTATAACAATGTTATACATTAGCAAGAGCACTAGATGGTAGCAGTTTTCTAACAATGTTATACATTAGCTACAGCACTAGATGGCAACAGTTTTATAACAATGTTATAAATTAGCAAGAGCACTAGATGGCATCAGTTTTATAATGTTATACATTAGCAAGAGCACTAGATGGCAGCAGTTTTATAATGTTATACATTAGCAAGAGCACTAGATGGCAGCAGTTTTATAATAATGTTATACATTAGCAAGAGCACTAGATGGCAGCAGTTTTATAACAATGTTATACATTAGCAAGAGCACTAGATGGCAACAGTTTTATAACAATGTTATAAATTAGCAAGAGCACTAGATGGCAGCAGTTTTATAACAATGTTATACATTAGCAAGAGCACTAGATGGCAGCAGTTTTATAATAATGTTATACATTAGCAAGAGCACTAGGTGGCAGCAGTTTTATAATAATGTTATACATTAGCAAGAGCACTAGATGGCAGCAGTTTTATAATAATGTTATACATTAGCAAGAGCACTAGATGGCAGCAGTATTATAACAATGTTATACGTTAGCAAGAGCTCTAGATGGCAGCAGTTTTATAACAATGTTATACATTAGCAAGAGCACTAGATGGCAGCAGTTTTATAATAATGTTATACATTAGCAAGAGCACTAGGTGGCAGCAGTTTTATAACAATGTTATACATTAGCTACAGCACTAGATGGCAACAGTTTTATAATAATGTTATAAATTAGCAAGAGCACTAAATGGCAGCAGTTTTATAACAATGTTATACATTAGCAAGAGCGCTAGATGGCAGCAGTTTTATAACAATGTTATACATTAGCAAGAGCACTAGGTGGCAGCAGTTTTATAACAATGTTATACAGTAGCAAGAGCACTAGATGGCAACAGTTTTATAAAAATGTTATACATTAGCTACAACACTAGATGGCAACAGTTTTATAACAATGTTATACATTAGCAAGAGCGCTAGATGGCAGCAGTTTTGCTATATTGTTATACATTAGCAAGAGCACTAGATGGCAGCAGTTTTATAACATTGTTATACATTAGCAAGAGCACTAGATGGCAGCAGTTTTATAACAATGGTATACATTAACAAGAGCACTAGATGGCAGAAGTTTTATAACAATGTTATACATTAGCAAGAGCACTAGATGGCAGCAGTTTTATAACAATGTTATACATTAGCAAGAGCACTAGGTGGCAGCAGTTTTATAACAATGTTATACAGTAGCAAGAGCACTAGATGGCAACAGTTTTATAACAATGTTATACATTAGCTACAACACTAGATGGCAACAGTTTTATAACAATGTTATACATTAGCAAGAGCGCTAGATGGCAGCAGTTTTGCTATATTGTTATACATTAGCAAGAGCACTAGATGGCAGCAGTTTTATAACATTGTTATACATTAGCAAGAGCACTAGATGGCAGCAGTTTTATAACAATGGTATACATTAACAAGAGCACTAGATGGCAGAAGTTTTATAACAATGTTATACATTAGCAAGGGCACTAGGTGGCAGCAGTTTTATAACAATGTTATAAATTGGCAAGAGCACTAGATGGTTGCAGTTTATAACAATGGTATACATTAACAAGAGCACTAGATGGCAGAAGTTTTATAACAATGTTATACATTAGCTACAGCACTAGATGGCAGCAGTTTTATAACAATGTTATAAATTGGCAAGAGCACTAGATGGTTGCAGTTTTATAACAATGTTATACATTAGCAAGAGCACTAGATGGCATCAGTTTTTATAACAATGTTATACATTAGCAAGAGCACTAGATGGCAGCAGTTTTATAACGTTATACATTAGCAAGAGCGCTAGATGGCAGCAGTTTTTCTATAATGTTATACATTAGCAAGAGCACTAGATGGCAGCAGTTTTATAACATTGTTATACATTAGCAAGAGCACTAGGTGGCAGCAGTTTTATAACATTGTTATACATTAGCAAGAGCACTAGGTGGCAGCAGTTTTATAACAATGTTATACATTAGCTACAGCACTAGATGTCAGCAGTTTTATAACAATGTTATAAATTAGCAAGAGCACTACATGGTTGCAGTTTTATAACAATGTTATACATTAGCAAGAGCACTAGATGGCAGCAGTTTTATAACAATGTTATACATTAGCAAGAGCACTAGATGGCAGCAGTTTTATAACAATGTTATACATTAGCAAGAGCGCTAGATGGCAGCAGTTTTGCTATAATGTTATACGTTAGCAAGATCACTAGATGGCAGCATTTCATAAACAATGTTATACATTAGCAAGAGCACTAGGTGGCAGCAGTTTTATAACAATGTTATACATTAGCTGCAGCATTAGATGGCATCAGATTTATAACAGTGTTATACATTAGCAAGAGCACTAGATGGCAGCAGTTTTATAACAACGTTATACATTAGCAAGAGCACTAGAGGGCAGCACTATTTCCTGTTATGTAGTGCTTTAGGCATGTGCACACTACCTATCTAGATGTTTCTTCAACAAAGAATAACTGAAGAACAAAGCAATTTTGATAACAGAAGTAAGCTTTTGTAAAATATTGTATTATCTATCTGAATCATGAAAGAAACATTTTGGGTCTCATGTCCCTTTAAGCCAACGCTTTTCTATTTAGTTTTAGTGCTTGCATTTTGTTTGCATTAAAGGGGCATATATATATATATATATATATATATATATATATAAATCACAAAAAGACTAAAAGCAACACCTGTTTGAAGACTCCAGCCCTGTTTAATGCTCGTGGCCAACCAGATCTGAAAAAGGAGTAATTCCTGGGAGTGGGCTTTTGGGGGGGGCGAGCTCTCTAAATGTATTGGCTACTTTTTAAGGTTAAGATACACTTTTATGATTCAGATAGAGCAGCAATTTTAAGACACTCTCAAATTTACTTAAATGATTATATTTTCCACAGACTTTTTATATTCACACTTTCTGGGGAATCATACTGAGCATGTGCACAAGCTCACAGGGTATACATATGTGTATACATACATATGTGATTGGCTGATGTCTGTCACATGATACAGGGGGTGGAAAGTAGGAGAAAAAATAAATTTGTCAGAAAACAAATCTACTGCTTATTTGAAATTCAGAGTATGTGTTATTGCATTGTCTTTTTTATATGCACTTGTTAATTATGTAATTCTACTGTATTGATTGGTCCTTTAATTTTAAGCAAGACTGAAGTTTACAGAGAGGGTAATTTTGCATAGATTTATGGGGAAAACAAATATTTTTTTGAATACAATTTCTCTTGTAAGGTGTATCCAGTCCACGGATCATCCATTACTTGTGGGATATTCTCCTTCCCAACAGGAAGTTGCAAGAGGATACCCACAGCAGAGCTGTTATATAGCTCCTCCCCTAACTGCCATATCCAGTTATTCTCTTGCAACTCTCATCAAAGATGGAGGTAGTAAGAGGAAAGTGGTGAAATATAGTTTGTTTTGTCTTCAATCAAAAGTTTATTATTTTTAATTGGTACCGGAGTTGTACTGTTTTATCTCAGGCAGCATTTAGAAGAAGAATCTGCCTGCGTTTTCTATGATCTTAGCAGAAGTAACTAAGATCCACTGCTGTTCTCAAATATGTCTGAGGAGTGAGGTAACTTCAGAGGGAGAATGGCGTGCAGGTTATCCTGCAATGAGGTATGTGCAGTTTTCAGTTTTTCTAGGGATGGAATTGCTAGAAAATGCTGCTGATACCGGATTAATGTAAGTTAAGCCTAAATACAGTGATTTAATAGCGACTAGTATCAGGCTTACTATTAGAGATATATACTCTTATACATTGGCTATATATAAAATTATAAAACGTTTGCTGGCATGTTTAATCGTTTTTATATATGCTTTGGTGATAAAACTTATTGAGGCCTAGTTTTTTCCACATGGCTGGCTTGATTTTTGCCTAGAAACAGTTTCCTGAGGCTTTCCACTGTTGTAGTATGAGTGGGAGGGGCCTATTTTAGCGCTTTTTAGCGCAGTTAAAATTACAGACAGAGACATTCAGCTTCCCTCAGCAGTCCCCTGCATGCTATAGGACATCTCTGAAGGGCTCTAAAGGCTTCAAAAGTCGTTTATTGAGGAAGGTAGGGCCACAGTTGAGCTGTGGCAGTTGTTGGGACTGTTTAAAAAATGTTTAAATTCGTTTTTTTTATCTGTTTTTTGCATTAAGGGGTTAATCATTCATTTCCAAGTGGGTGCAATGCTCTGCTAACCTATTACATACACTGTAAAAATTTCGTTTGATTTACTGCCTTTTTTCACTGTTTTTCAAATTTTGACAAAATTTGTTTCTCTTAAAGTCACAGTACCGTTTTTTATCTTTGCTTGTAAACTTGATTTAAAGTGTTTTCCAAGCTTGCTAGTCTCATTGCTAGTCTGTACAAACATGTCTGACATAGAGGAAACTCCTTGTTCATTATGTTTAGAAGCCATGGTGGAACCCCATATGAGAATGTGTACTAAATGTATTGATTTCACTTTAAGCAATAAAGATCAGCTTTTGTCTTTAAAGAATTTATCACCAGAGGATTCTGGCGAGGGGGAAGTTATGCCGACTAACTCTCCCCACGTGTCAGACCCTTTGACTCCCGCTCAAGGGACTCACGCTCAAATGGCGCCAAGTACATCTAGGACGCCCATAGCGATTACTTTACAAGATATGGCGGCAGTCATGGATAATACACTGTCAGCGGTATTAGCCAGACTACCTGAATTTAGAGGAAAGCGTGATAGCTCTGGTGTTAGGTGTAATACAGAGCATACAGACGCTTTAAGAGCCATGTCTGATACTGCCTCACAATATGCAGAAGCTGAAGAAGGAGAGCTTCAGTCTGTGGGGGATATCTCTGACTCAGGGAAACCTGATTCTGATATTTCTACTTTTAAATTTAAGCTTGAGAACCTCTGTGTGTTGCTTAGGGAGGTTTTAGCTGCTCTGAATGACTGTGACACAATTGCAGTGCCAGAGAAATTGTGTAGACTGGATAAATACTTTGCAGTGCCGGTGTGTACTGAGGTTTTTCCAATACCTAAAAGGTTTACAGAAATTATTAATTAAGAGTGGGATAGACCCGGTGTGCCGTTTCCCCCCCTCCTATTTTTAGAAAAATGTTTCCCATAGACGCCACCACACGGGACTTATGGCAGACGGTCCCTAAGGTGGAGGGAGCAGTTTCTACTTTAGCAAAGCGTACTACTATCCCTGTCGAGGACAGTTGTGCTTTTTCAGATCCTATGGATAAAAAATTAGAGGGTTACCTTAAGAAAATGTTTATTCAACAAGGTTTTATCCTGCAGCCCCTTGCATGCATTGCTCCTGTCACTGCTGCTGCGGCATTCTGGTTTGAGTCTCTGGAAGAGGCTTTACAGACAACGACTCCATTGGAGGACGTACTTAACAAGCTTAGAGCACTTAAGCTAGCTAATTCTTTTGTTTCTGATGCCATTGTTCATTTGACTAAACTAACGGCTAAGAATTCTAGATTTGCCATCCAGGCGCGTAGGGCGCTATGGCTTAAATCTTGGTCAGCTGACTTCAAAGTCTAAACTACTTAACATTCCCTTCAAGGGGCAGACCCTATTCGGGCCTGGGTTGAAGGAAATTATTGCTGACATTACTGGAGGTAAGGGTCATGCCCTTCCTCAGGACAGGTCCAAATCAAGGGCCAAACAGTCTAATTTTCATGCCTTTCGAAACTTCAAGGCAAGTGCAGCATCAACTTCCTCTGCTACAAAACAAGAGGGAACTTTTGCTCAGTCCAAGACGGCCTGGAAACCTAACCAGTCCTGGAACAAAGGCAAGCGGGCCAAAAAGCCTGCTGCTGCCTCTAAGACAGCATGAAGGAACGGCCCCCTATCCGGTAACGGATCTAGTAGGGGGCAGACTTTCTCTCTTTGCTCAGGCGTTGGCAAGAGATGTTCAGGATCCCTGGGCGTTGGAGATTATATCTCAGGGGTATCTTCTGGACTTCAAGGCTTTTCCTCCACAAGGGAGATTTCACCTTTCACGATTATCTGTCAACCAGATAAAGAAAGAGGCATTCTTACACTGTGTGCAAGACCTCCTAATTATGGGAGTGATCCATCCAGTTCCAAAGGAGGAACAGGGACAGGGCGTTTACGCAAATCTGTGGTTCCCAAAAAAGAGGGAACCTTCAGACCAATCTTAGATCTAAAGATCTTAAACAAATTCCTCAGAGTTCCATCATTCAAAATGGAAACTATTCGGACCATCCTACCTATGATCCAGGAGGGTCAATATATGACTACGGTGGATCTAAAGGATGCTTACCTTCACATTCCGATACACAAAGATCATCATCGGTTCCTAAGGTTTGCCTTTCTGGACAGGCATTACCAGTTTGTGGCTCTTCCCTTCGGGTTAGCTACAGCCCCAAGAATTTTTACAAAGGTTCTGGGGTCGCTTCTGGCTGTTCTAAGGCCGCGGGGCATATCAGTAGCCCCTTATCTAGACGACATCCTGATACAGGCGTCAAATTTCCAAATTGCCAAGTCCCATACGGACATAGTTCTGGCATTTCTGAGGTTGCACGGGTGGAAAGTGAACGAGGAGAAGAGTTCTCTGTCCCCACTCACAAGAGTCTCCTTCCTAGGGACTCTGATAGATTCTGTAGAGATGAAAATTTACCTGACGGAGTCAAGGTTATCGAAACTTCTAAATTCTTGCCGTGTTCTCCACTCTTCCGCGCCCTTCGGTGGCTCAGTGCATGGAGGTAATCGGCTTAATGGTTGCGGCAATGGACATAGTTCCGTTTGCGCGCCTACATCACAGACCGCTGCAATTATGCATGCTCAGTCAGTGGAATGGGGATTACACAGATTTGTCTCCTTTAATAAATCTGGATCAAGAGACCAGAGATTCTCTTCTCTGGTGGCTATCTCGGGTCCATCTGTCCAAAGGTATGACCTTTCGCAGGCCAGATTGGACAATTGTAACGACAGATTCCAGCCTTCTAGGTTGGGGTGCAGTCTGGAACTCCCTGAAGGCTCAGGGACTGTGGACTCAGGAGGAGAAACTCCTCCCAATAAATATTCTGGAATTGAGGGCAATATTCAATGCTCTTCAGGCTTGGCCTCAGTTAACAACCCTGAGGTTCATCAGATTTCAGTCGGACAACATCACGACTGTGGCTTACATCAACCATCAAGGGTGAACAAGGAGTTCCTTAGCGATGTTAGAAGTCCCCAAAATAATTCGCTGGGCAGAGAAACTTGCCACCTAGCAGCGATCCATATCCCAGGTGTAGAGAACTGGGAGGCGGATTTTCTAAGTCGTCAGACTTTTCATCCGGGGGAGTGGGAACTCCATCCGGAGGTGTTTGCTCAATTGATTCATCGTTGGGGCAAACCAGAACTGGATCTCATGGCATCTCGCCAGAACGCCAAGCTTCCCTTTTACGGATCCAGGTCCAGGGACCCGGAAGCGACGCTGATAGATGCTCTAGCAGCGCCTTGGTCTTTCAACCTGGCTTACGTGTTTCCTCTGCTCCCTCGACTGATTGCCAAAATCAAGCAGGAGAGAGCATCAGTGATTTTGATAGCGCCTGCGTGGCCACGCAGGACCTGGTATGCAGACCTAGTGGACATGTCATCCTTTCCACCTTGGACTCTGCCTTTGAGACGAGACCTTCTACTTCAAGGTCCTTTCAATCATCCAAATCTAATTTCTCTGAGACTGACTGCATGGAGATTGAACACTTGATTTTATCAAAGCGTGGCTTCTCCGAGTCTGTCATTGATACCTTAATACAGGCACGAAAGCCTGTTACCAGGAAAATCTACCATAAGATATGGCGTAAATATCTTTATTGGTGTGAATCCAAGAATTACTCATGGAGTAAGGTTAGGATTCCCAGGATATTATCTTTTCTCCAAGAGGGTTTAGAGAAAGGATTATCAGCTAGTTCTTTGAAGGGACAGATCTCTGCACTGTCTATTCTTTTCCACAAGCGTCTGGCGGATGTTCCAGACGTTCAGGCGTTTTGTCAGGCGTTGGTTAGAATCAAGCCTTTGTTAAAACCTGTTGCTCCCCCATGGAGCTTAAATTTGGTTCTTAAAGTTCTTCAAGGGGTTCCGTTTGAACCTCTTCATTCCATAGATATCAAGCTTTTATCTTGGAAAGTTCTTTTTTTGATGGCTATTTCCTCGGCTCGTAGAGTCTCCGAGTTATCTGCTTTACAATATGATTCTCCTTATCTGATCTTCCATGCAGATAAGGTAGTTCTGCGTACAAAACCTGTGTTTCTCCAACATTGGTGTGTCCGGTCCACGGCGTCATCCTTACTTGTGGGAATATCTCTTCCCCAACAGGAAATGGCAAAGAGTCCCAGCAAAGCTGGCCATATAGTCCCTCCTAGGCTCCGCCCACCCGAGTCATTCTCTTTGCCGTTGCACAGGCAACATCTCCACGGAGATGGTTAAGAGTTTTTTGGTGTTTAAATGTAGTTTTTAATTCTTCTATCAAGTGTTTGTTATTTTAAAATAGTGCTGGTATGTACTATTTACTCTGAAACAGAAAAGGATGAAGATTTCTGTTTGTGAGAGGAAGATGATTTTAGCAGACAGTAACTAAAATCGAGTGCTGTTTCCACATAGGACTGTTGAGATGAAGTAACTTCAGTTGGGGGAAACAGTTAGCAGACTTTTCTGCTTAAGGTATGACTAGACATATTTCTAACAAGACCATGTAATGCTGGAAGGCTGTCATTTCCCCTCATGGGGACCGGTAAGCTATTTTCTTAGTCAAACAAACAGAATAAAGGGCTTAATATGGGCTATAAAACTGGTAGACACTTTTATGGGCTAAATCGATTGCTTTATTTGGACATTTTTGTTCATGTTTATGCTGATAATTCACATTTATAAACTTGGGGAACGTTTATTAACGGCAGGCACTATGTTAGACACCTTTTCCAGTCAGGGGGCCTTCCCAGTTGTAGGCTGAGCCTCATTTTCGCGCCATTACTGCGCAGTTGTTTTTTGAGAGCAGGACATGCAGATGCATGTGTGAGGATCTGAAAGTAGCTGGAAAAGTTTCTAGAAGGCGTCACTTGGTATCGTATTCCCCTCTGGGCTTGGTTGGGTCTCAGCAAAGGCTATAGCTTGGACTGTATAGGGGTTAAATTTGTAAACGGCTCCGGTTCCGTTATTTTAAGGGTTAAAGCTCTGAAATTTGGTGTGCAATACTCTTAATGCTTTAAGACACTGTGGTGAAATTTTGGTAATTTTTGAACAATTCCTTCATACTTTTTCACATATTCAGTAATAAAGTGTTTTCTGTTTAAAATTTAAAGAGACAGTAACGGTTTTGTTTTAAAACGTTTTTTGTGCTTTATTGACAAGTTTAAGCCTGTTTAACATGTCTGTGCCTTCGGATAAGCTATGTTCTATATGTATGAAAGCCAATGTGTCTCCCCATTTAAATTTGTGTGATAATTGTGCCATAGCGTCCAAACAAAGTAAGGACAGTACTGCCACAGATAATGAAATTGCCCAAGATGATTCCTCAGATGAGGGGAGTAAACATGATACTACATCATCCCCTACTGTGTCTACACCAGTTTTGCCCACGCAGGAGGCCCCTAGTACATCTAGCGCGCCAATGCTTATTACCATGCAACAATTGACGGCTGTAATGGATAACTCCATAGCAAATATTTTATCCAAAATGCCTACATATCAGAGAAAGCGTGATTGCTCTGTTTTAAACACTGAAGAGCAGGAGGGCGCTGATGATAATTGTTCTCTCATACCCTCACACCAATCTGAAGTGGCCATGAGGGAGGTTTTGTCAGATGGGGAAATTTCAGATTCAGGAAAAATTTCTCAACAAGCTGAACCTGATGTTGTGACATTTAAATTTAAATTAGAACATCTCCGCGCACTGCTTAAGGAGGTGTTATCTACTCTGGATGATTGTGACAACTTGGTCATTCCAGAGAAATTATGCAAGATGGACAAGTTCCTAGAGGTTCCGGTGCACCCCGACGCTTTTCCTATACCCAAGCGGGTGGCGGACATAGTGAATAAGGAGTGGGAAAAGCCCGGCATACCTTTTGTTCCCCCCCCTATATTTAAGAAATTATTTCCTATGGTCGACCCCAGAAAGGACTTATGGCAGACAGTCCCTAAGGTCGAGGGGGCAGTTTCTACTCTAAACAAACGCACTACTATTCCTATCGAGGATAGTTGTGCTTTCAAAGATCCTATGGATAAAAAATTGGAGGGTTTGCTTAAGAAGATTTTTGTACAGCAAGGTTACCTTCTACAACCCATTTCGTGCATTGTCCCTGTCACTACAGCAGCGTGGTTCTGGTTCGAGGAACTAGAAAAGTCGCTCAGTAGAGAGACTCCATGTGAGGAGGTTATGGACAGAGTTCACGCACTTAAGTTGGCTAACTCTTTTATTTTAGATGCCGCTTTGCAATTAGCTAGATTAGCGGCGAAAAATTCAGGGTTTGCAATCGTGGCGCGCAGAGCGCTTTGGCTAAAGTCTTGGTCAGCGGATGTGTCATCCAAGACAAAATTGCTTAACATCCCTTTCAAAGGTAAAACTCTATTTGAACCAGAATTGAAAGAGATTATCTCAGACATCACTGGGGGAAAGGGCCACGCCCTTCCACAAGATAGGCCTTTCAAGGCCAAGAATAAGTCTAATTTTCGTTCCTTTCGCAATTTCAGGAACGGACCGGCCTCTAATTCTGCATCCTCTAAGCAAGAGGGTAATGCCTCACAACCCAAACCAGCCTGGAAACCGATGCAAGGCTGGAACAAGGCTAAGCAGGCCAAGAAGCCTGCTGCTGCTAACAAAACAGCATGAAGGAGTAGCCCCCGATCCGGCACCGGATCTAGTAGGGGGCAGACTCTCTCTCTTTGCTCAGGCTTGGGCAAGAGATGTTTAGGATCCCTGGGCGCTAGAAATAGTTTCTCAGGGTTATCTTCTGGAATTCAGGGAACTACCCCCAAGGGGAAGGTTCCACATGTCTCACTTATCCTTAAACCAAATAAAGAGACAGGCGTTCTTACATTGTGTAGAAGACCTGTTAAAGATGGGAGTGATACACCCAGTTCCAATAAAGGAACAAGGAATGGGATTTTATTCCAATCTGTTCGTAGTTCCCAAAAAAGAGGGAACTTTCAGACCAATTTTGGATTTGAAGATCCTAAACAAATTTCTCAGGGTACCATCGTTCAAGATGGAAACCATTCGAACGATTCTACCCACTATCCAGGAAAGTCAATTTATGACTACCGTGGATCTAAAGGATGCGTACCTACATATTCCTATCCACAAAGAACATCATCAGTTCCTAAGGTTCGCCTTTCTGGACAAACATTACCAGTTTGTGGCCCTCCCATTCGGGTTAGCCACTGCTCCAAGGATTTTCACAAAGGTACTAGGGTCCCTTCTAGCGGTTCTAAGACTGAGGGGCATTGCAGTAGTACCTTACTTGGACCACATTCTAATACAAGCGTCGTCCCTGTCAAAAGCAAAGGCTCATACAGACATCGTTCTGGCCTTTCTCAGATCACACGGATGGAAGGTGAACATAGAAAAAAGTTCTCTGTCTCCGTCAACAAGAGTTCCCTTCTTGGGAACAATAATAGATTCCTTAGAAATGAGGATTTTTCTGACAGAGGTCAGAAAGTCAAAACTTCTAAGCACTTGTCAAGTTCTTCATTCTGTTCCACGTCCTTCCATAGCGCAGTGCATGGAAGTAGTAGGGTTGATGGTTGCAGCAATGGACATAGTTCCTTTTGCACGAATTCATCTAAGACCATTACAACTGTGCATGCTCAAACAGTGGAATGGGGATTATACAGACTTGTCTCCAATGATTCAAGTAGATCAGAAGACCAGAGATTCACTCCGTTGGTGGCTGACCCTGGACCATCTATCCCAGGGAATGAGCTTCCACAGACCAGAGTGGGTCATTGTCACGACCGACGCCAGTCTAGTGGGCTGGGGAGCGGTCTGGGAGTCCCTGAAAGCTCAGGGACTATGGTCTCGGGAAGAGTCTCTTCTCCCGATAAACATTCTGGAACTAAGAGCGATCTTCAATGCTCTCAGGACTTGGCCTCAGCTAGCAAAGGCCAGATTCATAAGATTCCAATCAGACAACATGACGACCGTTGCGTATATCAATCATCAGGGGGGAACAAGGAGTTCCCTGGCGATGAAAGAAGTGACCAAAATAATTCAATGGGCGGAGGATCACTCCTGCCACCTATCTGCGATCCACATCCCAGGTGTGGAAAACTGGGAAGCGGATTATCTGAGTCGTCAGGCATTCCATCCGGGGGGAGTGGGAACTCCACCCGGAGATCTTTGCCCAACTAACTCAATTATGGGGCATTCCAGACATGGATCTGATGGCGTCTCGTCAGAACTTCAAGGTTCCTTGCTACGGGTCCAGATCCAGGGATCCCAAGGCGACTCTAGTAGATGCACTAGTAGCACCTTGGACCTTCAACCTAGCTTATGTATTTCCACCGTTTCCTCTCATTCCCAGGCTGGTAGCCAGGATCAATCAGGAGAGGGCCTCGGTGATCTTGATAGCTCCTGCGTGGCCACGCAGGACTTGGTATGCAGACCTGGTGAATATGTCATCGGTTCCACCATGGAAGCTACCTTTGAGACAGGACCTTCTTGTTCAGGGTCCATTCGAACATCCAAATCTGGTCTCCCTCCAGCTGACGGCTTGGAGATTGAACGCTTGATTCTATCGAAGCGTGGGTTTTCAGATTCTGTGATAGATACTCTGGTTCAGGCCAGAAAATCGGTAACTAGAAAGATTTACCATAAAATATGGAAAAGATATATCTGTTGGTGTGAATCCAAAGGATTCCCATGGAATAAGATAAAAATTCCTAAGATTCTCTCCTTTCTACAAGAAGGTTTGGAGAAAGGATTATCTGCAAGTTCTCTAAAGGGACAGATCTCTGCTTTATCTGTCTTACTACACAAAAGACTGGCAGCTGTGCCAGATGTTCAAGCATTTGTTCAGGCTCTGGTTAGGATCAAGCCTGTTTACAGACCTTTGACTCCTCCCTGGAGTCTAAATCTAGTTCTTTCAGTTCTTCAAGGGGTTCCGTTTGAACCTTTACATTCCATAGATATTAAGTTACTATCTTGGAAAGTTTTGTTTTTGGTTGCTATTTCTTCTGCTAGAAGAGTTTCAGAGTTATCTGCTCTGCAATGTTCTCCGCCCTATCTGGTGTTCCATGCAGATAAGGTGGTTTTGCGTACTAAGCCTGGTTTTCTTCCAAAGGTTGTTTCTAACAAGGATATTAACCAGGAGATAGTTGTACCTTCTTTATGCCCGAATCCAGTTTCAAAGAAGGAACGTTTGTTACACAATTTGGACGTAGTCCGTGCTCTAAAATTCTATTTAGAGGCTACAAAAGATTTCAGACAAACATCTTCTTTGTTTGTTGTCTATTCTGGTAAAAGGAGAGGTCAAAAAGCGACTTCTACCTCCCTTTCCTTTTGACTTAAAAGCATCATCCGATTGGCTTATGAGACTGCCGGACGGCAGCCTCCTGAAAGAATCACAGCTCACTCCACTAGGGCTGTGGCTTCCACATGGGCCTTCAAGAACGAGGCTTCTGTTGACCAGATATGTAAGGCAGCGACTTGGTCTTCACTGCACACTTTTGCCAAATTTTACAAATTTGATACTTTTGCTTCTTCGGAGGCTATTTTTGGGAGAAAGGTTTTGCAAGCCGTGGTGCCTTCCGTTTAGGTAACCTGATTTGCTCCCTCCCTTCATCCGTGTCCTAAAGCTTTGGTATTGGTTCCCACAAGTAAGGATGACGCCGTGGACCGGACACACCAATGTTGGAGAAAACAGAATTTATGCTTACCTGATAAATTACTTTCTCCAACGGTGTGTCCGGTCCACGGCCCGCCCTGGTTTTTTAATCAGGTCTGATGAATTATTTTCTCTAACTACAGTCACCACGGTACCATATGGTTTCTCCTATATTTTTCCTCCTGTCCGTCGGTCGAATGACTGGGGTGGGCGGAGCCTAGGAGGGACTATATGGCCAGCTTTGCTGGGACTCTTTGCCATTTCCTGTTGGGGAAGAGATATTCCCACAAGTAAGGATGACGCCGTGGACCGGACACACCGTTGGAGAAAGTAATTTATCAGGTAAGCATAAATTCTGTTTTTTGCCTAAGGTGGTATCTAATAAGAATATCAATCAAGAGATTGTTGTTCCATCTTTGTGCCCTAATCCTTCTTCAAAGAAGGAACGTCTTTTACACAATCTGGACGTGGTTCGTGCTTTAAAATTTTACTTACAAGCTACTAAGGATTTTCGACAAACAACTGCTTTGTTTGTTGTTTACTCTGGACAGAGAAGAGGTCAAAAGGCTTCGGCAACCTCTCTTTCATTTTGGCTAAGAAGCATAATCTGCTTAGCCTATGACACTGCTGGACAGCAGCCTCCTGAAAGGATTACAGCTCATTCTATTAGAGCTGTGGCTTCCACTTGGGCCTTTAAAAATGAGGCTTCTGTTGAACAGATTTGCAAGGCGGCGACTTGGTCTTCGCTTCATACTTTTTCCAAATTCTACAAATTTGATACTTTTGCTTCTTCGGAGGCTATTTTTGGGAGAAAGGTTTTACAGGCAGTGGTACCTTCCGTTTAAGTACCTCCCTTGTCCCTCCCTTCATCCGTGTACTTTAGCTTTGGTATTGGTATCCCACAAGTAATGGATGATCCGTGGACTGGATACACCTTACAAGAGAAAACACAATTTATGCTTACCTGATAAATTTATTTCTCTTGTGGTGTATCCAGTCCACGGCCCGCCCTGTCATTTTAAGGCAGGTCAAAATTTTAGATTAAACTACAGTCACCATTGCACCCTATGGTTTCTCCTTTCTCGGCTTGTTTCGGTCGAATGACTGGATATGGCAGTTAGGGGAGGAGCTATATAACAGCTCTGCTGTGGGTATCCTCTTGCAACTTCCTGTTGGGAAGGAGAATATCCCACAAGTAATGGATGATCCGTGGACTGGATACACCACAAGAGAAATAAATTTATCAGGTAAGCATAAATTTTGTTTTCATGCCACTTTAGGAATGATTGATTATGAAATTAGAAAATAACCATTTAACTACACTATAAATGCATATGTTGCCTAGCGATCCAGCAGTTCAGCATGTAGTAAAGAGGGGAAAAAACGTTACAAATATAGAACATCTGCTATAAATAAAAAAATAAAGCAGAATTCTTTGTGCCCACAAGCAGTAGTTATAACTAAAGTTTAGGAATTGAAATAATACCAAAATTTCTGTGAACACAATTTTAAATGCTATAATCTAAATACTTTAAAGAAAAATAATAGTTAAAAAATACAACATACTGCTACATCTTCTACCAAATCCACCCTACATTGTACAACGATACAAGATTTATACCTTAAAGCATTCTCTCAATGGCACCTTACTCCATTAAGACTTTTCAAAATCTCTCACGTGAACTCTCCTGTATGCTGGAGAAACTGAGGCAAAGTGGGCTCTCCCACGCACATCTGGTGCGACTGCCCAAAACTACAACCTTTCTGGGCTTCCCTATTCAACAAATGCTTCTCCCTTGGCTTCCTAATTCCAAACACAGCCCAAACTGCATTGTTCCACTTAAACCTAAAACACTTACTACTTTCAAATAAACTCTATGCCATCTATTTACTGTCAGCAGCCAAACTGGCCATCGCTAGATGCTGGAAACAGATTAACCCTCCAAATTGGAAAGAAATATGTAACACTATGGACTACCTAGAAATGTTGGAAAGCCCCATATCCTCCCTAAAAAAATAACAGATCTACACACACAGATATGGGCCTCCTTTTTCTTCTCCTGATCCTTCCCTTTTCTCCAACATAGGTGTGTCCGGTCCACGGCGTCATCCTTACTTGTGGGATATTCTCTTCCCCAACAGGAAATGGCAAAGAGCCCAGCAAAGCTGGTCACATGATCCCTCCTAGGCTCCGCCTTCCCCAGTCATTCTCTTTGCCGTTGTACAGGCAACATCTCCCCGGAGATGGCTTAGAGTTTTTTAGTGTTTAACTGTAGTTTTTATTATTCAATCAAGAGTTTGTTATTTTAAAATAGTGCTGGTATGTACTATTTACTCTGAAACAGAAAAGAGATGAAGATTTCTGTTTGTAAGAGGAAAATGATTTTAGCAACCGTTACTAAAATCGATGGCTGTTTCCACACAGGACTGTTGAGAGGAATTAACTTCAGTTGGGGGAACAGTGAGCAGACTTTTGCTGCTTGAGGTATGACACATTCTAACAAGACGATGTAATGCTGGAAGCTGTCATTTTCCCTATGGGATCCGGTAAGCCATTTTTATTACAGAAAGAAAAAAAGGGCTTCACAAGGGCTTTTAAGACTGTAGACATTTTCTGGGCTAAATCGATTTATATATAAGCATATTTTATACTCCATAGCCTTGAGGAATTATTTTAATCTTGGGAATTATGTAAAATAACCGGCAGGCACTGTATTGGACACCTTATTCTCTAGGGGCTTTCCCTAATCATAGGCAGAGTCTCATTTTCGCGCCTCTATTGCGCACTTGTTTTTGGGAAGCATGACATGCAGATGCATGTGTGAGGAGCTCTGATACATAGAAAAGACTTTCTGAAGGCGTCATTTGGTATCGTATTCCCCTTTGGGCTTGGTTGGGTCTCAGCAAAGCAGATACCAGGGACTGTAAAGGGGTTAAATATAAAAACGGCTCCGGTTCCGTTATTTTAAGGGTTAAAGCTTCCAAATTTGGTGTGCAATACTTTTAAGGCTTTAAGACACTGTGGTGAAATTTTGGTTCCTTCATACTTTTTCACAATTGCAGTAATAAAGTGTGTTCAGTTTAAAATTTAAAGTGACAGTAACGGTTTATTTTAAAACGTTTTTTGTACTTTGTTATCAAGTTTATGCCTGTTTAACATGTCTGAACTACCAGATAGACTGTGTTCTGAATGTGGGGAAGCCAAGGTTCCTTCTCATTTAAATAGATGTGAACAAAATTTAGAGAAAATGATGCCCAAGATGATTCCTCAAGTGAGGGGAGTAAGCATGGTACTGCATCATCCCCTCCTTCGTCTACACCAGTCTTGCCCACACAGGAGGCCCCTAGTACATCTAGTGCGCCAATACTCCTTACTATGCAACAATTAACGGCTGTAATGGATAATTCTATCAAAAACATTTTAGCCAAAATGCCCACTTATCAGCGAAAGCGCGACTGCTCTGTTTTAGAAAATACTGAAGAGCATGAGGACGCTGATGATATTGGTTCTGAAGTGCCCCTACACCAGTCTGAGGGGGCCAGGGAGGTTTTGTCTGAGGGAGAAATTTCAGATTCAGGGAAAATTTCTCAACATGCTGAACCTGATGTGATTACATTTAAATTTAAATTGGAACATCTCCGCGCTCTGCTTAAGGAGGTGTTATCTACTCTGGATGATTGTGAGAATTTGGTCATTCCAGAGAAACTATGTAAAATGGACAAGTTCCTAGAGGTCCCGGGGCCCCCCGAAGCTTTTCCTATACCCAAGCGGGTGGCGGACATTGTAAATAAAGAATGGGAAAGGCCCGGTATACCTTTCGTCCCTCCCCCCATATTTAAAAAATTGTTTCCTATGGTCGACCCCAGAAAGGACTTATGGCAGACAGTCCCCAAGGTCGAGGGGGCGGTTTCTACTCTAAACAAACGCACCACTATACCTATAGAAGATAGTTGTGCTTTCAAAGATCCTATGGATAAAAAATTAGAAGGTTTGCTTAAAAAGATGTTTGTTCAGCAAGGTTACCTTCTACAACCAATTTCATGCATTGTTCCTGTCACTACAGCAGCGTGTTTCTGGTTCGATGAACTAGAAAAGGCGCTCAATAATAATTCTTCTTCTTATGAGGAGATTATGGACAGAATTCATGCTCTCAAATTGGCTAATTCTTTCACCCTAGACGCCACTTTGCAATTGGCTAGGTTAGCGGCGAAAAATTCTGGTTTTGCTATTGTGGCGCGCAGAGCGCTTTGGCTAAAATCTTGGTCAGCGGATGCGTCTTCCAAGAACAAATTGCTTAACATTCCTTTCAAGGGGAAAACGCTGTTTGGCCCTGACTTGAAAGAGATTATCTCTGATATCACTGGGGGCAAGGGCCACGCCCTTCCTCAGGATAGGTCTTTCAAGGCCAAAAATAAACCTAATTTTCGTCCCTTTCGCAGAAACGGACCAGCCCCAAGTGCTACGTCCTCTAAGCAAGAGGGTAATACTTCTCAAGCCAAGCCAGCCTGGAGACCAATGCAAGGCTGGAACAAAGGAAAGCAGGCCAAGAAACCTGCCACTACTACCAAGACAGCATGAGATGTTGGCCCCCGATCCGGGACCGGATCTGGCGGGGGGCAGACTCTCTCTCTTCGCTCAGGCTTGGGCAAGAGTTGTTCTGGATCCTTGGGCACTAGAAATAGTCTCCCAAGGTTATCTTCTGGAATTCAAGGGGCCTCCCCCAAGGGGGAGGTTCCACAGGTCTCAATTGTCTTCAGACCACATAAAAAAACAGGCATTCTTACATTGTGTAGAAGACCTGTTAAAAATGGGAGTGATTCATCCTGTTCCATTAGGAGAACAAGGGATGGGGTTCTACTCCAATCTGTTCGTAGTTCCCAAAAAAGAGGGAACATTCAGACCAATCTTAGATCTCAAGATCCTAAACAAGTTTCTCAAGCTTCCATCGTTCAAAATGGAAACCATTCGAACAATTCTTCCTTCCATCCAGGAAGGTCAATTCATGACCACGGTGGATTTAAAGGATGCGTATCTACATATTCCTATCCACAAGGAACATCATCGGTTCCTAAGGTTCGCATTCCTGGACAAGCATTACCAGTTTGTGGCACTTCCGTTCGGATTAGCCACTGCTCCAAGAATTTTCATAAAGGTACTAGGGTCCCTTCTAGCGGTGCTAAGACCAAGGGGCATTGCAGTAGTACCTTACTTGGACGACATTCTGATTCAAGCGTCGTCCCTTCCTCAAGCAAAGGCTCACACGGACATTGTCCTGGCCTTTCTCAGATCTCACGGGTGGAAAGTGAACGTAGAAAAAAGTTCTCTATCTCCGTCAACAAGGGTTCCCTTCTTGGGAACAATAATAGACTCCTTAGAAATGAGGATTTTTCTGACAGAGGCCAGAAAATCAAAACTTCTAAACTCTTGTCAAATACTTCATTCTGTTCCTCTTCCTTCCATAGCGCAGTGCATGGAAGTAATAGGTTTGATGGTAGCGGCAATGGACATAGTTCCTTTTGCGCGAATTCATCTAAGACCATTACAACTGTGCATGCTCAGTCAGTGGAATGGGGACTATACAGACTTGTCTCCGACGATACAAGTAGATCAGAGGACCAGAGATTCACTCCGTTGGTGGCTGTCCCTGGACAACCTGTCACAGGGGATGAGCTTCCGCAGACCAGAGTGGGTCAATGTCACGACCGACGCCAGTCTGGTGGGCTGGGGCGCGGTCTGGGGACCCCTGAAAGCTCAGGGTCTTTGGTCTCGGGAAGAATCTCTTCTCCCGATAAATATTCTGGAACTGAGAGCGATATTCAATGCTCTCAAGGCTTGGCCTCAGCTAGCAAAGGCCAAGTTCATACGGTTTCAATCAGACAACATGACGACTGTTGCGTACATCAACCATCAGGGGGGAACAAGGGGTTCCCTGGCGATGGAAGAAGTGACCAAAATCATTCAATGGGCGGAGACTCACTCCTGCCACTTGTCTGCAATCCACATCCCAGGAGTGGAAAATTGGGAAGCGGATTTTCTGAGTCGTCAGACATTTCATCCGGGGGAGTGGGAACTCCATCCGGAAATCTTTGCCCAAATTACTCAATTGTGGGGCATTCCAGACATGGATCTGATGGCCTCTCGTCAGAACTTCAAGGTTCCTTGCTACGGGTCCAGATCCAGGGATCCCAAGGCGACTCTAGTAGATGCACTAGTAGCACCTTGGACCTTCAAACTAGCTTATGTATTCCCGCCGTTTCCTCTCATCCCCAGGCTGGTAGCCAGGATCAATCAGGAGAGGGCATCGGTGATCTTGATAGCTCCTGCGTGGCCACGCAGGACTTGGTATGCAGACCTGGTGAATATGTCATCGGCTCCACCATGGAAGCTACCTTTGAGACGAGACCTTCTTGTTCAAGGTCCGTTCGAACATCCGAATCTGGTCTCACTCCAACTGACTGCTTGGAGATTGAACGCTTGATCTTATCAAAGCGAGGGTTCTCAGATTCTGTCATTGATACTCTTGTTCAGGCCAGAAAGCCTGTAACTAGAAAAATCTACCACAAAATATGGAAAAAATATATCTGTTGGTGTGAATCTAAAGGATTCCCTTGGGACAAGATAAAAATTCCTAAGATTCTATCCTTTCTTCAAGAAGGTTTGGAGAAAGGATTATCTGCAAGTTCTTTGAAGGGACAGATTTCTGCCTTGTCTGTGTTACTTCACAAAAAGCTGGCAGCTGTGCCAGATGTTCAAGCCTTTGTTCAGGCTCTGGTTAGAATCAAGCCTGTTTACAAACCTTTGACTCCTCCTTGGAGTCTCAATTTAGTTCTTTCAGTTCTTCAGGGGGTTCCGTTTGAACCCTTACATTCCGTTGATATTAAGTTATTATCTTGGAAAGTTTTGTTTTTGGTTGCAATTTCTTCTGCTAGAAGAGTTTCAGAATTATCTGCTCTGCAGTGTTCTCCTCCTTATCTGGTGTTCCATGCAGATAAGGTGGTTTTGCGTACTAAACCTGGTTTTCTTCCGAAAGTTGTTTCTAACAAAAACATTAACCAGGAGATAGTCGTGCCTTCTTTGTGTCCGAATCCAGTTTCAAAGAAGGAACGTTTGTTGCACAATTTGGATGTAGTGCGTGCTCTAAAATTCTATTTAGATGCTACAAAGGATTTTAGACAAACATCTTCCTTGTTTGTTGTTTATTCTGGTAAAAGGAGAGGTCAAAAAGCAACTTCTACCTCTCTCTCTTTTTGGCTTAAAAGCATCATCAGATTGGCTTACGAGACTGCCGGACGGCAGCCTCCTGAAAGAATCACAGCTCATTCCACTAGGGCTGTGGCTTCCACATGGGCCTTCAAGAACGAGGCTTCTGTTGATCAGATATGTAAGGCAGCGACTTGGTCTTCACTGCACACTTTTACTAAATTTTGCAAGTTTGATACTTTTGCTTCTTCTGAGGCTATTTTTGGGAGAAAGGTTTTGCAAGCCGTGGTGCCTTCCATCTAGGTGACCTGATTTGCTCCCTCCCTTCATCCGTGTCCTAAAGCTTTGGTATTGGTTCCCACAAGTAAGGATGACGCCGTGGACCGGACACACCTATGTTGGAGAAAACAGAATTTATGTTTACCTGATAAATTACTTTCTCCAACGGTGTGTCCGGTCCACGGCCCGCCCTGGTTTTTTTAATCAGGTCTGATAATTTATTTTCTTTAACTACAGTCACCACGGTATCATATGGTTTCTCCTATGCAAATATTCCTCCTTTACGTCGGTCGAATGACTGGGGAAGGCGGAGCCTAGGAGGGATCATGTGACCAGCTTTGCTGGGCTCTTTGCCATTTCCTGTTGGGGAAGAGAATATCCCACAAGTAAGGATGACGCCGTGGACCGGACACACCGTTGGAGAAAGTAATTTATCAGGTAAACATAAATTCTGTTTTTTTTTCTTTTTCTACTCCTCTCTCTGACACGTCTAGCAAAGCTGACCATGAGCTCCAACACTGACTTAGACCCTTAAGGGAACCTAAATCTTAAACCCTACCTAATACAATATAATTCTATATAAATATAGAATCTTGAAACGAAGCAGCTATTTTACTACCAAGCTTGTAAGCCGTACAACTCAGTTACGTATCCTAATGTTTACAATATGATGTTTTTTTTCTCGTTTTAATGTTAACTGCTGTAATTGTACAATCTTTTGCTTCAATAAAAAGATGATTTATTAAAAAAAATACAACATAATTCACTTTGTAACTGACAAATGTGAAGGCTGAGGAGACCTTAAACTATTCTCTAATGTCCAGTAAACTCCCCTTATGCCTTAGCATGGAGCCAGGGGAGAGGTGTAGGGTCATAGCTGGTCTTCACCCTTATAGTAGATGCTAATACAGAACAGCTAAAATGTCCTCAAGATAAAATAATTGTCATTAATATATAACATTACTCCTATTTCCTTTCAACAGGTGAATTCATAAGCTCTAATAATCCTAGTCGTGGTCAGTGTACAGATACTTCTTTCAATCTTCTTCAAAATCAAGGAAGCCACGTAGGAAACGTGTGTTCTGAATGTGGGAAATGTTTTACAAGGAAATCACAATTTATTAGCCATCTGAAAGTTCATACAGGAGAAAAAACATTTTCATGTTCTTACTGTGGGAAATTTTTTACCTGGAAATCGTCTCTTATTGATCATCTGAAAATTCATACAGGAGAGAAAGCATTTTCATGTTCTTATTGTGGGAAATGCTTTACTTTGAAAGGACATCTTATTAGGCATCAGAAAATTCATACAGGGGAGAAAGGATTTTCGTGTTCTGAATGTGGGAAATGTTTTACTCAGAAAACTACCCTTAATAATCACCAGAAAACTCATACTGGAGAGAAAGCATATTTATGTTCTGACTGTGGGAAATCATTTACTCAGAAATCAACTCTTCTTAGTCATCAGAAAATACATACAGGAGAGAAGCCATTTTCTTGTTCTGAATGTGGTAAATGTTTTACTTGGAAACCGCAACTTACTAGTCATCAGAAAATTCATATGAAAAAAAATCAGGGAAATCAGAACTTAACCTTTTAAGTTTAGAGGGTGACACATAGTCGTCATCCACACAATGTCAATAGTGCTGATGATGACTACATGCCATCCTCTGGGTGGACACGCTTTTCAAGGCCCTCTCTGGACTTCAAGCAGTTATGAGATGTCCCAACATGTTTGTCATCCCTGTGGGCCTTATATGGATTTGAATAGACAATTGATCATGTGGCCTAAATAAAATGTGCATTTATTTGAGTAGAAGTTCATGGCAAGAAGCCCCTATGTGCAGATAAGTTTTATATAAATATACTCAAAGGCCCCTGCTGTAGGATAGTTTAGGGCATTATTAAGAGTTGGTTTAATGCTTAGTAATGTACGGGAGATGCAGAGATTACTTAGTGTGCCGCCATCTCACTCGAGCACCGATTCTGCTTCCTCTCATATTTATGTTTATGCAATTTGTATATATACATCCAAGTTTTGTATGTTTTGATTTAATACACTATAATTTTCATTCTTATAATTGATATTAATAAATATAACATACTTTTGATCTTCTCTGGGTCATATGCTGCTTTATTTTAGTGCTATCTTTTTTGTTTTGTGTCCTGTATCTTATGAAGTAACTACGCTTACACTTTATAGGAAATAAGGGCATACTTCATAAGCCTGTGGTTCTTATCTTCCATTAAAGTCAAAAGTGTCGGGTAATCAGACGTGTCTTTGTGATATTACATCATACGGTGTCAGTTAAAGGGACAGGTTACTCAAAAATTTTCTCCCTTTTAATTTGTTCCCAATGATCCACTTTACCTGCTGGAGTGTATTAAATGTTTACAAGTATTTCCATTACACTTATATAGGCATTTGAAATAGTTTATTTAGCCTTTGGTATCCCCACCTATTCTGAAAGTTTTTGTCCTTAAGGCCAAGCTGTGTAAACAGAGCCATCAGAAGAAATTACACTTCCAGTGGGGCATAGAAGAGATACGGTAATAAAATGTTAATTTTCCATTGTTCTTTCAGTATTGGTGATTGGTTTACGGACAGATATAAGATAATGAAGCAAGTATATGTACACAATGTGATAGTTATGAGATCTGATTATACCTACACGCTCAACCTATTTTATTAGATTGTGGCCTCAAAACACATAACCAGCTAATTCATATACACAAATTAACCTTAAAAAGCAAATCGCATACATTTTATCCCCTGCAGCTGGTAAAAAAGTAATTGGAAACACATTAAGGGAAAAACTATTTTTTAGTATACTGCCCCTTTAACCAAAAATGTCTTCATGATATCACATCATACTGTGTTGTGTAATCAGGCGTCTTCGTGATATCATATCATAGTGTGTTAGTTAACCAAGCATGTCTTCATGATATTACATCATACCGTGTTGGGTAATCAGGTGTGTCTTCATGATATTACATCATACTGTGGTGGGTAATCAGGCATGTCTTCATTATATCACATCATACTGTGGTGGGTAATCAGGCGAGTCTTCATGATATCACATTATACTGTGTTGGGTAATCAGGCTTGTCTTCATGATATCACATCATACTGTGTTGGGTAATCAGGCTTGTCTTCATGATATCACATCATACAGAGTTATGTATTCAGGTGTCTTCATGATAGCATATTATACAGTATTGGGTAATCAGGCTTGTCTTCATGCTATCACATCAAACTGCGTTGGGTAATCAGACGTGTCTTCATGATATCACATCATACTGTGTTTGGTAATCAAACGTGTCTTCATGATATCACATCATACTGTATTGGGTACTCAGGCTTGTCTTCATGATATCACATCATACTGTGTTAAGTAATCAGGCGTCTTGATATCATATCCTACTATGTTGGGTAATAAGGCATGTCTTTATAATATCGCATCATACTGTGTTAGGTAATCAGGCGTCTTCATGATATATCATACTGTGTTGGGTAATAAGGCATGTCTTTATGATATCACATCATACTGTGGTGGGTAATCAGGCGTCTTTATGATATTATACTGTGTTGGGTAATAAGGCATGTCTTCATGATATTATATCATACTGTGTTGGGTAATCAGGTGAGTCTTCAATGCGCCTGTATTTGTAGATAATAAAGGAACTGAATACTAGGTGAGTGTATGTTTGTGACATGCCTGAGGAAACAGGTCACATGTTAGTGTATGAGTGTGTATGTCTGATGTGTCTGGGGGATTCAGGGCACAGACGAGTATGTATGTCTGATGTGTCTGGGGGTTGTAGTTCACAGGTGAGTGTTCATGTCTAATGAGTTTGAGGAACACACAGTATAGGTGAGTGTAAGTGTGTGAGGTGCCTAATGGATGCAGGGCACAGGCGAATATGTATTTCTGATGTGTCTGGGGGTTGCAGGGCACAGGTGAGTGTTCATGTCTGATGAGTTTGAGGAACACACGGTAGGTGTGTGAGGTGTCTGATGGATGCAGGGTACAGGCGAGTGTGTATGATGTGACTGGGGGATGCAGGGCACAGCGAGTGTGTATGTCTGATGTGTCTGGGGGATGCAGGGCACAGATGAGTGTGTATGATGTGTCAAATATCAGAAATGTGCTCACAGAAAAATGTACTTTTGAAGTGGGTGTCAGGGCACGCTGGGTATTTGAATTTTAGTGCTATATCAAAAAAGTAAGTTATAGCGCATCTTCATTACTATTGATGAATTAAACTCCATCTAAAATATCACTAACATTCCAGATATGTTTTTATATAGGGGAGAGTTTACCATCACTTTAATTAAACCGCAAAAGAATAGGTACGACTATTGTAATGTTTGGAATCTATAGTGTCTGTAATATGAATAAGCAGCACTTTATCCATTTCCAAAAGGGTCTGCTAGAAATATTAAAGGGACAGTTAAGTCCAAATTTTTTTTTCATGATTTAAATAGGGCATGCAATTTTAAACAACTTCCCAATTTACTTTTATCACCGATTTTGCTTTGTTTTCTTGGTATTCTTAGTTGAAAGCTAAACCTAGGAGGTTCATATGCTAATTTCCTAGACCTTGAAGACTGCCTCTAATCTGAATGCATTTTGACCACTAAAGGGCGTTAGTTCATGTGTTTCATATAGATAACATTGAGCTCATGCATGTGAAGTGACCTAGGAGTGAGCACTGATTGGCTAAAATGCAAGTCTGTCAAAAGAACTGAAATAAGGGAGCAGTTAGCAGAAGCTTAGATACAAGGTAATCACAGAGGTAAAATGTGTATTATTATAACTGTGTTGGTTATGCAAAACTGGAGAATGGGTAATACAGGGATTATCTATCTTTTTAAACAACAAAAATTCTGGTGTTGACTGTCCCTTTAAGTGCAAGATAAAAATCGTAAAGGTGCTACTATTAGTTATATTAGTTCCAAATACTAATAGAGTATCAAAATAGTCGTGTGGTGCTCTGATATATGTTGCATTGTAGCAATTAGCACACTAGTCAATTATTTGCAAGGGTTAGTTCTCAAACATTGTTACATGAGATTGGCAACTAAGAATGTTAATATTATTGTCAGCTCACCCATATTGTAACAGTTGACACTATTCTCATTTGCTGGGACACCGTAAAACGAAAGAAGAACTGTATAATCGTGCTGTTTAGCAGAACATACGACCGTCTATATGGTGGTGAATTCAATGTAATCAAAGCTATGTGCAGCAGTTAGTTATTAATCATGCAAATGTATATTCTCAATTAAATCTGTTTGTATACACTTATACTAGCTACTGTAGCGACTTCCAAAAATTCAATCAGTACTTTGCTGAAACGGCGCTCGCATCATGCCATAGGAGTACGCTCAGACTAATATTAAAATAAAGGACCCATTAATTCCTCTTAATCCACTGATTCGTTTAGTCTGAAGGCTTTATCAAGGGCGGACCGCGGCTGCTCCTACTGGGTTAAACAAGGCAGACGTCTGATGATGTCACTTCTTGTTCCAACATCATGTTAAAACCCAATTGGTTGAAACTGCAATGTCTATAATATTCTGCTCCTTATTAGAATATGTAGGCTAAAATTAGTCCATAATGTATAGACAGACTGTAAATTTAAATATAGATAGTCCAACAAAATTAAGTATCAGTAGGTCTACAATAGGTCTACAATAAATTGTTAAAGGGATATTTAACCCAATTGTTTTCTTTAATGATTCAGATAGAGCAGCAATTATAAGAAACTTCCCAATTTACTCCTATTATCAATTTTCTTTGTTCTCTTGCTATCTTTATTTGAAAAGCAGTACTTTAAGCTTACCAGCACCTGGGTAGCGCTTTCTGATTGGTGTAGCCAATGTAGCCACCAATCAGCAAGTGCTACCCAGCGTTCTGAACCATTTTTAAATAAAGATAGCAAGAGAATGAAGGAAAATTGATAGTAGAGTGTAAATTAGAAAGTTGTGCAAAATGGCATGCTCTGAATGATGAAAATTGGGTTTAATATCCCTTTAATAAGATAGTCTCAATGTCATTAGCATGGCAAATAATACTTTAAGAGACATAAAACTCAAAATTATAGTTTCATGATTCAGATAGAACATGCAATTTTAAACCACTTTCCAATATACTTCTATTATTAGATTTTCCTCATTCTCTTGTTATCCTTTGTTGGAAATCAGGAAGATAAGCTCAGGAGTGTGCACGTGTCTGCTTTACTAAATGGCAGCAGTCTTGCAACAATGTTATACATTAGCAAGAGCACTAGATGGCAGCAGTTTTACAACAATGTTATACATTAGCAGAAGCACTAGATGGCAGCAGTTTTATAACAATGTTATACATTAGCAAGAGCACTAGATGGCAGCAGTTTTACAACAATGTTATGCATTAGCAGAAGCACTAGATGGCAGCAGTTTTACAACAATGTTATACATTAGCAAGAGCACTAGATGATAGCAGTTTTACAACAATGTTATACATTAGCAAGAGCATTAGATGGCAGCAGTTTTATGACAATGGTATACATTAGCAAGAATACTAGATGGCAGCAGTTTTATAACAATGTTATACATTAGCAAGAGCACTAGATGGCAGCACTATTTCCTGTCATATAGTGCTCCAGACATGTGCACGCTACCTATCTAGATATCTATTCAACTAAGAATAACAAGAGAACAAAGCAAATTTTATAAAAGACATAAACTGGAACCTAAAAAACTGAAGAAAAATATGTATCGTTGTTAACTGAATTAAATAGTGCTAATATGATCCTAAACATATATAACAAATTGAGGCCGACTTATCAAGGTCCAAATGGCCCTGAATACCCCTGTTTCCGTGTGAGCCTTTCGGAAACAGGAGTTTAGAATCAGCTGTCTTAAGAATGCCTCTGAGGCTGCGGACATCAATCTGCCAGATTGCATATGATCGGGTTTATTGACACCCCCTGCTAGTGTCCGATTGGCCGCAAATCTGCAGGGGGCGGCATTGCACAAGCAGTTCACTAGAACTGCTGTGCAATGTTAAATCCCGACAACGTATGCTGTCGGCATTCAGCGATGTTTGGCGGACATGATACACTACAGCGTATCATGTCCCCCAGACATTGATAAATCGGCCCCATAGTCTCTATGGTAAAATTAAACCTCCTACGCAATCCTGAGATGTTTATTTTGCCTAACATGGTAGAATTTATTATTCCTGTATTGTTATGCAATTGAAGATCCTATACATTGGAATGACCAGTAGACTTTAAGGGACAGTCAAGTCAAAATTAAACTTTCATGATTCAGATAGGGCATGCAATTTTAAACAACTTTCCAATTTACTTTTATCATCAAATTAGCTTTGTTCTCTTGGTATTCTTTATTGAAAGCTCAAGCTAGGTAGGCTCACATGCAACTTTCTAAGCCCTTGAATGCTGCCTCTTATCTCAGTGCATTTTGACAGTTTTTTCACAGCTGTTGTCAACTTGACAGAATTGGAAGTTCGGAAAAATTGCCATTTTCAATATACATTTGTTCAATTAGTTTAATCATGACATGTTTAAGGGGCTAAGGCCAACGTTCAGTGTACATATGTGATCTGCCTGGGCGACATGGCGACATGGCACAGGCAAGTGTAAGAGTGGGATTGTAAGTTTGTAACGTGGCTGAGCAGAAAATGGGTTGTTGCCATATTGGTCCCACAGAGAATGTTCCTGCACCCTGAGACCGGACTGGGTACACATCCTAAGTCACTGTAAAACCCACTGCCCTGTGCTTAAACTGTTTGGCACCATATGCTAATTTCACAGTTTTGCTTGTAAATATTACCGTGTGCTTGCTCGAGAGTGCCAGGTTTTCTGTGTGTTGTGTTCATAATTTCTTTTTAAAGACACAATGAGTCCACGGATTTCATCCTTACTTGTGGGATTACGCCTCCTGGTCAGCAGGAGGAGGCAAAGAGCACCACAGCAGAGCTGTATATATAGCTCCCCCTTCCCTCCCACCCCAGTCATTCTCTTTGCCTAAGTTAGTGATAGGAAGAGGTAAAGTAAGGTGTTAGATTAGATTCTTCAATCAAGAGTTTTTTATTTTTGAAGTAGTGCCAGAGAGTGCTGCTTTGTTCTAGGGTGTAGCCGTAGTCCATATCAGTCTCTACAGAAGAGCATTTGGTGGCTTTAAAGGCATGGGAACTTGTGGGATATAATTCTCACTGCGCCTCCTATATTTTGTTGCTGCCCTATCCGGGAAAAAATCTGAGGGATATTACTCAGTGTTTTTCTTGTAATCCTCAGGTCCATGTGAGGAGTTGGACTTCACACGCCTGGGAGCTACCTTTGCTGTTGGCAGATTGTGAGGTAAGTGCCATTTTTTATTTCTGGGCTTAGAAGAAAGAAAAGAACTCAGAAGAAGTTGGCCACTCACATTGTAAATGGGAAGCCCTCAGTGACAGATATGGGCTCTTTATTCAGGTATAAATTCTCCTTTCATGGGGGGCTATACCAGACCGCACATGTACTTCAAATGTCACACACTCTCTCTGCAGTTATATAATAACAAACATGCCGACCGGGAGGTTATAATATTGCATTGCCACTGTTGAGCTTACTTAGGCTCTTTCGTTTAACATGCTATTTGTATTGAGACCTCATCTCCCGGCGGTTACACTAATATCATGCCGCCCGGGAGATGACTGTGCTGATATTTCTCTAGGCGGGTATAATTGCACACTTTTGCCTTTACCTATCGATTAGTATTAGATAGTTCTCCCGGCGGTTAAATAAACAAAGCATGCCGACCGGGAGATGACTGTGCGGCTATTTCCCTATGTGGGGGTAATTGAGTGCTTTTACATTTAACTGTTTGTATCAGTCAGTCTCTGGGGCACTCTATCACATCTCCTAGCGGTTCCATAAAGGACATGCTGACCGGGAGATGACTGTATGGTTAAGTCTGCAAATGCCCACGAAGGGCGGTCCTTGGGGAGACGCCATTTACATAGCGCGCCTTTTTTATCTCCTGGCGGTTAAATAAATCTATATGCCGATCGAGAGATAACTGTTATGTCGATGCCACGAAGGGCAGTCCTTGGGGGGACGCCATTTACATGGCGCGCTCCTTTTCATCTCCCGGTGGTTCAATAAATCTACAAGCTGCCCGGGAGATATCGTATGTCAACACCCACGAGGGGTGGTCCTTGGGAGTGTAACACGCCTGTTTCCCTTCTCTCTATGGATCAGAATTGCAGGGTCCAAAGAGATATGGGGTTTTAACATGTTATAGGCGTAATTGGGACCGTAGCCTATTTTTTCCCTGTTGCGGTGGGGTTCCGGTTTAGAGAACATACTGTTCAGAGGGAGATAGTTTTTTCTGTAAGGGCACCTTAGCAGTTTCCTACTGAGGGGTAGTGATAAATTGCAAGATTATTTACGCTGTTTTGCCCTATTTACAGCAGTTAATAAAAAGGGAAAATGTTATCCTTTTTAAAATTTAAAGTGATAGTAACCTTTTTTGCTTTTATTAAAAAGTTGAGGAATTCTTTGAGAATTCTTGGTCCTGTTTGAATCAGAAATGGTCAAAGAGGCTATGCAGAGTTGTTGCACAATGTTTACACCAACTCACTATTCCTCATGTATGTGGAGAATTTAGTCCTTAGGGATGGTCCTTTTTTTTCTGAAAACCACATTGCCAAAGAGGATGTTGTTCAGAGGTTTATTTACTATGTTTAAGATACACATTTTTCTCCTTAGGAGTCACAAATTTTATTGTCCTCACATGCAGTGCCCTGCGCTTCCTTTATGACTCGTTTGAGTTACTTTTGAGACTTCGCTATTCTCCTGTGTTCTGATGCGTTGTCCGCTTCCCCAATATTGCAGGGAAAGCATTAGAGGGAGATCAGAAATTCAGCAAGAGAGGTTTCTAACACAGTGTAATTACTCTTGTTGATGCTGAAGTTGTATCTTTTAAGTTTTAGCCTCGTTTCCTCCGTCTGTTACTCAAGGAGTTTTTGGCCACATTGGACTCCTCAACCATAGTTTTTATTAAAAAAAAAAAAAAAAAGATTTTGTACTTCAGAGCAGCAACTTGAGACCCTTATGGGTGATTAGATGTAGTCTCAATTACCCCGTACATTCATTCACAATTTTTAGCTATTCCTTACAAGGGGCAGACCTTGTTTGGACCTGGCCTGTCTGAGATTATCTCTGCTATCACGGGAGGTAAGGATCCCCTTCCTCCTCAGGATACGGGTAAAGGACGACAGAGTAATTTCATTCCTTTGAAGCCTTCAAGAGTAATTATTCTTCTACTGCCTCCAAACAGGAATGGACTAAACCTGCATGGAGGTCCTCTCAATCTGGGAATAAGGCCAAAAAGCCTGCTGTTGAATCAAGGACAGCATGAAGCGCATGCTCCTGATCCAGGTCCAGATCTTGTAGGGGGCAGACTTCCTTCTTCGTTCAGGCTTGGGTTCGAGAGGTTCAGGATCCCTGGGCAATAGAGACGGTGTCCCAGGGATACAGGTTTCTGTTTTTAGGATTGTCTGCAGGCCAGACACAAAGAGAGGCGTTCTTACTCTGCGTAAGAGACCTTTTCATCCTGGGAGTGATCATTTCTGTTCCGGTGCAAGAACAGGGTTTGGGATTTTATTCCAATTTATCATGGTTCCCAAAAAGAGGGACTTTCCAGCCAATTTTAGATCTCCAGAGTCTCATCAACTTTTTTAAGAGTACCGTCCTTCTAGATGGAAGCTATCATTCCATTCTTCGATTGATCCAAAAGGGTTAATTTATGTTTTTAAGGGTGCGTTCATTCAGGTGTCATTCACAACACACTTCCAGTTCGTGGCTTTTATTTTTGGTCTTGCTTCAGCTCTCAGAGTTTTCACAAGGGCTCTGGAAGCACTGTTGGCAGTGCTCTGGTTATGTGGCATTGCAGTGGCGTACTATCTGGACAACATTTTTAGTCCAGGCGCCGTCTTTACAGCTGGTAGGATTTCACACGGATTTGGTGTTATCCTTCCCGTGGTCTTACTGGTGGACGATAATTTTGGATTCCATATCAGTTCGATTTTGCTAATGGAATGTCAGGAAATCAAAGCTTATCGATACTTGTTTAGTCGTTCAGTCCATTTCTCGGCTTTCAGTGACCCAGTGCAAGGAGGTAACCGTGCTGATGGTGGCGGCAATATATATCATCCTGTTTGCTCGGTTCCATCTCAGACCTCAGCAGTTTATCATGCTCAGGTAATGGATCTGAGATTTTACAAATTTGTCTCCTCGAATACTACTGGAGCACTAGACAAGGGATTATCTTCAATGGTGGTTGTCTCTGGTTCCAAGGGAACTTGTTTTCACAGACCGTCTTGGGTTTTTGTTTCAAAAGACGCCAGCCTTCTACGATGGGGAGCAGTCTGGGACCACCTATGGGCTTAGGGGGTTTGGACTCAGCCAGAGTCTTATCTGTTTATAAACATTCGGGAGCTGGGAACAATCTACCATGTTCTTTTGATCTGGCCTCAGTAGCCTCAGTCCAGTTTATCAGGTTCTAGTTGATCAATATGATGTCAGTGGCTTCCATCAAGGAGGAACGAACGAGGTGTTCCTTGTCGTTGACAGCGATAGCCGAGTTTATTCGGTGGGCGGAGGCCCATTCTTTTCATCTGTCAGCAATCCTTATTCCAGGGGTGGACAACTGGGAGACGAATTTTATGAGTAGACAGACTTTTCGTCCGGGAGAGTGGGAACTCCATCCGGAGGTGTTTCCAACCTGATTCTCAATTGGGGTCGGCCGGAGTTGTATCTCATGGCATCCCGTTAGAATACCAAACTCTCGAGATACGGGTCGAGGTTCAGGGATACCCAGGCAGAACTGACAGATGCTCTGGCGGTTCCTTGGTCTTTTAATCTTGCATACCTTTTTTCTCTGTTTGCGCTTCTTCCTTGAGTCGTTGTCAGAATCACACACGAGAGGGCATCAGTGATCCTCCTTGTTCCTACGTGTCCTCGCAGGATTTGGTATGCAGATCTGGTGGGCATGTCATCCCTACCACCTGGGAGACTTCTATTGAGGAAGGACCTTCTCATTCAAGGGCCCTTTCTTCACCTAAATCTAGTTTCTCTGAATCTGACTACTTGGTTGAACGCTTAATCCTATCCAAGCAATGGTTTTTCTGATTCGGTCATAGAGACCATATTCCAGGTTCGTACACCTGTGACTAGAAAATGTTTCCATGTGATGTGCCATAAATATCTTTATTGGTATGAATCCAGGAGCTACTCATGATGTAGAGTTAGGATTCCCAGGTTTTTTTCTCCAAGAAGGATTGGAGAAGGGTTTCTCAGCAAGTTCCCTAAAGGGTTCAGATCTTTGCCCTGTCTATTTTGTTACACAAACGTCTGGCAGATGTCCCAGACTTTCGATCCTTTTGTCAGGCTTTGGTTGGAATCAGGCCTGTGTTTCAACCAATTACTCCTTCAGGGAGTCTGAATTTAGTTCTTAAAGTTCTTCACGGGGTTCCGTTTGAGCTTATGCAGTCCTTTAGATATTAAGTTGTTATCTTGGACGGTTTTATTTCTTGTTGCCATTTTTCAGCTCGAAGAGTGTCTGAACTTTCGGCATTGCATTACTTTTTCCTTACCTTATTTTTGCTTTGGATAAGGTAGTTATGCGTAGTAAACTAGGGTTTCTTCCTACGGTTGTTTTCAACAGGAACATTAATTAGGAGATTGTTGTTCCTTTCTTGTGTCCTTATCCTTTTTTTCAAAAGGAATGTCCTTTGCACAATTTGGACGTGGTCCGTGCTTTGAAATTTTATTTACAAGTGACTAAGGACTTTCGTCTGTCGTCTTCTCTGTTTGTCGTTTTCTCTGGAATACGTAATGGTCAGAAAGCTACGGCTTTCTCTCTTTCTTTTGGTTGATGAGTTTCATCCATTTTGCATATGTGACTGCTGGACAGCAGCCTCCTGAACGAGTTACAGTTCATTCCACTTGGACTGTTGCTTCCTCATGGATATTCATAAATGTGGCTTCTGTAGAACTGATTTGCAAGGCTGTAGCTTGGTCCTTTCAACGCTTTTTCTAAAATTGTATTTCTCTTGTAAGGTGTATCCAGTCCACCGGTTCATCCATTACTTGTGGGATATTCTCCTTCCCTACTGGAAGTTGCAAGAGGACACCCACAGCAGAGCTGTCTATATAGCTCCTCCCCTAACCCCCACCTCCAGTCATTCTCTTGCAACTATCGACAAGATAGGAAGTATCAAGAGATATGTGGTGACTTAGTGTAGTTTTACCTTCAATCAAGAGTTTGTTATTTTTAAACGGTACCGGCGTTGTACTGTTTTACTCTCAGGCAGAAATTATAAGAAGAATTCTGCCTGGAGGTTTGATGATCTTAGCGGTTTGTAACTAAGGTCCATTGCTGTTCTCACACATAACTGAAGAGTATGGGGGAACGGTCTGCAGATTACCTGCTTTGAGGTATGTTCAGTATTTTTATTTCTAGAGAGATGATAAGTTCTAGAAAATGCTGACAGAGCCTTGTGTATTTGAGGTAAGCTAGATGCAGTGATTTAACAACGACTGGGATCATGCTTACAAAACAGGGTAATACTCATGTTAAAGGGACACTGAACCCAAATTTTTTCTATTGTGATTCAGATTCAGCATGCAATTTTAAGCAACTTTCTAATTTACTCCTATTATCAAATTATTTTCAATCTCTTGGTATCTTTATTTGAAATGCAAGAATGTAAGTTTAGATGCCGGCCCATTTTTGGTGAACAAACTGGGTTGTTCGTTCTGATTGGTGGATAAATTCACCTACCAATAAACAAGTGCTTTCCATGGTTCTGAACCAAAAAAATAGCTTAGATGCCTTCTTTTTCAAATAAAGAAAGCAAGAGAAAAAGAGAAATTGATAATAGGAGTAAATTAGAAAGATGTTTAAAATTGCCTGCTCTATCTGAATCACAAAATAATTTTTTTTTGGGTTCAGTGTCCCGTTAATACTCATATTACTTAGTGACAAAACGTTTTACATGTTTCATAAATAGGACGTTTTTTCTCTGAGGGAGATAAGTCTTTATTTGGGGCCTAGTTTTCCACATGGCTAGTTAGATACTCCTAGGAGTATTTTCTTAAGGCCCCTCTGACATCCAGTACATGGTGGGAGGGGCCTATTTTCGCGCTCTAGATGCGCAGTTTTCCTTCAGACTGAGACATCCAGCTTCCCTAGAGGAGTCCTCTGGCATCTGAGGACCATTACACAGGGTTTATTTCTGCACAAAATTGTATTTGAGGGCAGGTAGGAGCCTCAGCAGAGCTGTGGCAAGGTGCTCAACTGTCTTTTAACGTTTTTTAAATCCGGTTTGGGGCCTAAGGGGTTAATCATCCATTTGCAAGTGGGTGCAATGTTGCTTTAGTCCCTTACACACACTGTACAAATTTCAAAGACTTTACTATATTTTTGCACTGTTTTGCAGTTTAAGTGCTAGTTTTTTTCTTTTAAAGGCACAGTAACGTTTTTGTTTAATTGCTGTTCTACCTTTATTAAAGTGTTTTCCAAGCTTGCTTGTCTCATTACTAGTCTGTTAAACATGTCTGACATAGAAGAAACTCCTTGTTCAATATGTTTGGAAGCCATTGTGGAACACCCTCTTAGAATGTGTACCAAATGTGCTGAAATTTCTATAAACTATAAAGACCATATTATGGCGCTTAAAGATTTATCTCCAAAGGATTCTCTGACTGAAAAAAGGGAGATTATGCCTTCTAGCTCTCCCCATGTGTCAGAACCTATAACTCCCGCTCAAGTGACGCCAAGTACATCTAGCGCGTCTAATTCTTTTACCTTACAGGACATGGCAGGACATGGCGGCAGTTATGAATGCTACCCTCTCAGAAGTATTGTCCAAACTGCCAGGGTTACAAGGAAAGCGAGACAGCTCTGGGGCTAGAACTAATACAGAGCTTTCTGACGCTTTAATACCTGTGTCCGATATACCCTCACAATACTCAGAAGCCGAGGCAGGTGAGCTTCTATCTGTGGGTGACATTTCAGACTCAGGGAAGGCGTTGCTTCAGTCTGATTCTGAAATGACAGCATTTAAATTTAAGCTTGAACACCTCCGCTTATTGCTTAGGGAGGTTTTAGCGACTCTGGACGACTGTGAACCCATTGCAGTTCTAGAGAAATTGTGTAAGATGGACAAATACTTTGCAGTGCCTGTTTACACTGATGTTTTTCCAGTCCCTAAGAGGTTTTCGGAAATTATTACTAAGGAATGGGATAGACCAGGTGTGCCGTTCTCTCCCCCTCCTGCTTTTAAAAAGATGTTTCCCATAGATGCCGCCATATGGGACTCGTGGCAGACGGTCCCTAAGGTGGAGGGAGCAGTCTCTACCCTAGCTAAGCATACAACTATCCCCGTCGAAGACAGTTGTGCTTTCCTAGATCCTATGGACAAAAAATTGGAGGGTCTCCTTAAGAAATTTTTTATACATCAAGGTTTTATTCTCCAGCCTCTTGCATGCATTGCCCCAGTTACTGCTGCAGCGGCTTTTTGGTTTGAGTCTCTTGAGGAGGCTCTACAGGTGGAGACCCCGTTAGATGATATTTTAGACAGGATTAAAGCTCTTAAGTTGGCTAATTCCTTTATTTCTGATGCCGTTTTTCATTTAACCAAGCTAACGGCTAAGAATTCAGGTTTTGCCATTCTGGCGCGTAGGGCGCTATGGCTTAAGTCCTGGTCAGCAACAGTTACTTCAAAGTCTAAGCTTCTTAACATCCCCTTCAAGGGACAGACCCTATTCGGGCCTGGCCTGAAGGAGATCATCTATGACATTACAGGAGGAAAAGGTCACGCCCTTCCTCAGGATAGGTCCAATAAGTTAAGGACCAAACAGAATAATTTTCGTTCCTTTCGAAACTTCAAGAGTGGCGCAGCTTCAGCTTCCTCTAATACAAAACAAGAGGGAAATTTCGCCCAATCCAAACCAGTATGGAGACTTAACCAGGCTTGGAACAAGGGGAAGCAGGCCAAAAAACCTGCTGCTGCAACTAAGACAGCATCAAGGCGTAGCCCCCGATCCGGGACCGGATCTAGTCGGGGGCAGACTTTCCCTCTTCGCCCAGGCTTGGGCAAGAGACGTCCAGGATCCCTGGGTACTAGAGATTGTTTCCCAGGGATATCTTCTGGAATTCAAAGGTTCATCTCCAAAGGGGAGATTTCATCTCTCACAACTATCTGCAAACCAGATAAAGAGAGAGGCATTCTTACGTTTTGTTCAAGACCTACTGGTTATGGGAGTGATCCACCTAGTTCCAAGGGAGGAACAGGGTCAGGGTTTCTATTCAAACTTTTTTATAATTCCCAAAAAAGAGGGAACTTTCAGACCAATCTTGGATCTCAAGATCCTAAACAAATTTCTCAGGGTCCCATCCTTCAAGATGGAGACAATCCGAACCATCCTCCCTATGATCCAGGAGGGTCAATATATGTCACACAGGAATCTAGAATTACAGACATGTACTAGTGAGAATTTGGACCACAATGGCTGAGATCAATATATAAATGGTAGATGTAGGAAAATATACTGGATACTGCAGAGTGCCACTGAAGAAGTGGAGCAGTAACCGTGTATCACAAGGCTAGAATTAATGTAAAGGGATTTCAGGCTACTTAACACTATAGCTGCCACCTGTGCTACGAATGAGCACCAAAATAAATGCAGGAGGGAGAAATATTGCCATGTAATCCCTATCAGCGTAAAGTGCAAGGTAATAGTGGTTGATTAACAGACAAGAATGCACAGAAATCTTAGAACAAATTATGCTTAGATAAGCCTTTAATATCTAAGACCTGCAGTAATAAGTAAACTGCTGAGTAACACAGGGATTTGGCTGTTGTATACTGAGAGTTAGTAGTAAGAAGTAATGTCACATAAAACTTAGAGCTGAACAACGTGGGAGAACTGCACATACTAGGCAAACCTTGAGAGCGTAGGGCAGGTTAATAGTAAGCTTACATTTGTGAAGTAATACAAAATTGGTGTTGCATTAAGCACTTACTATAGGCCTGGAAGAGTTGAGCCGTGTCTGGTTGCAGCGCTGGTATCCGGAGGTGAGAGCAGCTGGCGGGTGACGTCACCGCGGTGAGAGGCGATTGGGCGGTGTGCGTCTCAGCTGTTTGTGCGATCGAAGTGAAGCTTGAAATGATGTTTAGCGGAGGCTTCGAAATAGACACACCAGTGAGTGAAACAGTCAGGACTCAGTACTTGTAGATTGTTAGAACTGGAAGCAGTAATTAGGATAGCGGTCTTAGGTAATCTCAGATGCTGTAAGCAAATTTCAGCAGCAGGAAGTGAACAGCGTTCACAATGACATGTCTAGGTAATCAAAGGCAGAAACACTTCAATACTAAGCGAAGTAGGTAGGGCCTAGGTCAGCTATATATAGGGTGGAGTTAAGGATGCATAGAGAATCCTTAAAGGCACAGTAAGAAAATGTAGTTAAATGTAGAGTAGGATAGTAGTCCTGACAATATATGACTACCGTGGACTTAAAGGATGCTTATCTCCACATTCCGATTCACAGAGATCATCATCAGTTCCTAAGGTTTGCCTTCCTAGACAGGCATTACCAGTTTGTGGCTCTTCCCTTTGGGATAGCCACGGCCCCAAGAATCTTTACGAAGGTTCTAGGGTCTCTTCTGGCGGTTCTAAGGCAACGGGGCATAGCGGTGGCTCCTTACCTAGACGACATTCTAATCCAGGCGTCGACTTTTAAAATCGCTAAGTCCCATACGGACATTGTTCTGTCCTTTCTGAGGTCTCACGGGTGGAAAGTGAACAGAGAAAAGAGTTCTCTCTCTCCTCTCACAAGAGTTTCCTTCCTAGGAACTCTGATAGATTCAGTAGAAATGAAAATTTTTCTGACAGAGGTCAGGATATCAAAGCTTCTAACTTCCTGCCGTGCTCTTCATTACACCTCTCAGCCGTCAGTGGCTCAGTGTATGGAAATGATCGGCCTAATGATAGCGGCAATGGACATAGTTCCGTTTGCCCGTCTACATCTCAGACCACTGCAACTTTGCATGCTCAATCAGTGGAATGGGGACTACACAGATTTGTCTCCTCTGTTAAATATGGATCAAGAGACCAGGGATTCTCTTCTCTGGTGGTTATCTCGGGTCCATCTGTCCAGGGGAATGAATTTCCGCAGGCCAGAGTGGACTATAGTGACGACAGATGCCAGCCTTCTGGGCTGGGGTGCAGTCTGGAATTCCCTAAAGGCTCAGGGTTCGTGGACTCAGGAGGAAGCCCTCCTTCCGATAAATATTCTGGAACTAAGAGCGATATTCAATGCTCTTCATGCTTGGCCTCAACTAGCTGCGGCCAGGTTCATCAGATTTCTGTCGGACAATATCACGACTGTAGCCTATATCAACCATCAGGGGGGAACAAGGAGTCCCCTGGCAATGTTGGAGGTTTCAAAGATAATTCTATGGGCAGAGGCTCACTCTTGCCATCTCTCAGCTATCTATATCCCAGGAGTAGAGAACTGGGAGGCGGACTTTCTAAGTCGGCAGACTTTTCATCCGGGGGAGTGGGAGCTCCATCCGGAGGTATTTGCCCAGCTGAATCAACTATGGGGCAAACCAGAACTGGATCTGATGGCGTCTCGTCAGAACGCCAAGCTTCCTTGTTACGGGTCCAGGTCAAGGGATCCCCAGGCAACGCTGATAGATGCTCTAGCAGTGCCCTGGTCCTTCAGCCTGGCTTATGTGTTTCCACCATTTCCTCTCCTCCCTCGTCTGATTGCCAAGATCAAGCAGGAGAGAGCTTCTGTGATTTTGATAGCACCTGCGTGGCCACGCAGGACTTGGTATGCAGATCTGGTGGACATGTCATCCTTTCCACCATGGACTCTGCCGCTGAGGCAGGATCTTCTACTCCAAGGTCCAGTCAAACATCCAAATCTAATTTCTCTGCGTCTGACTGCTTGGAGATTGAACGGTTGATTTTATCAAAACGTGGTTTCTCCGAGTCGGTCATTGATACCTTGATTCAGGCTCGAAAGCCTGTCACCTGGAAAATATATCATAAAATATGGTGTAAATATCTTCATTGGTATGAATCCAAGGGTTACTCATGGAGTAAGGTCAGGATTCCTTGGATTTTATCTTTTCTCCAAGAAGGATTGGAAAAGGGATTATCAGCTAGTTCCTTAAAGGGACAGATTTCTGCTCTGTCTATTCTTTTGCACAAGCGTCTGGCAGATGTTCCAGACGTTCAGGCGTTTTGTCAGGCTTTAGTTAGAATCAAGCCTGTGTTTAAACCTGTTGCTCCGCCATGGAGTTTAAATTTAGTTCTTAAAGTTCTTCAAGGGGTTCTGTTTGAACCTTTGCATTCCATAGATATCAAGCTTTTATCTTGGAAAGTTCTGTTCTTAGTAGCTATCTCTTCGGCTCGAAGAGTTTCAGAGTTATCTGCCTTACAGTGGGATTCCCCTTATCTGATCTTCTATGCAGATAAGGTAGTTTTGCGTACCAAACCTGGGTTTCTTCCTAAGGTAGTATCTAATAAGAATATCAATCAGGAAATTGTTGTTCCGTCACTGTGTCCTAATCCTTCTTCAAAGAAGGAACGTCTGTTAAACAATCTTGACGTGGTTCATGCTTTAAAGTTTTATTTACAAGCTACTAAGGATTTTCGTCAAACATCTGCATTGTTTGTTGTCTACTCTGGAAGGAGGAGAGGCCAAAAGGCTTCGGCAACTTCTCTTTCTTTTTGGCTGAGAAGCATAATCCGGTTAGCTTATGAGACTGCTGGCCAGCAGCCTCCTGAAAGAATTACAGCTCATTCTACTAGAGCGGTAGCTTCCATATGGGCTTTTAAAAATGAGGCCTCTGTTGAACAGATTTGTAAGGCGGCGACTTGGTCTTCGCTTCATACTTTTTCTAAATTTTACAAATTTGATACTTTTGCTTCTTCGGAGGCTATTTTTGGGAGAAAGGTATTACAGGCAGTGGTGCCTTCCGTTTAAGTTCCTGCCTTGTCCCTCCCTTCATCCGTGTCCTAAAGCTTTGTTATTGGTATTCCACAAGTAATGGATGAACCCGTGGACTGGATACACCTTACAAGAGAAAACAAAATGTAGGCTTACCTGATAAATTTCTTTCTCTTGTGGTGTATCCAGTCCACGGCCCGCCCTGTCTGTCACTTTAAGGTAGGTGTTTTTATTTTTAAAACTACAGTCACCACTGCACCCTATAGTTTCTCCTTTTTCTTACTTGTCTTTGGTCGAATGACTGGAGGTGGGGGTTAGGGGAGGAGCTATATAGACAGCTCTGCTGTGGGTGTCCTTTTGCAACTTCCTGTTGGGAAGGAGAATATCCCACAAGTAATGGATGAACCCGTGGACTGGATACACCACAAGAGAAAGAAATTTATCAGGTAAGCATGAATTTTGTTTTTGATACCTTTGCCTCAGCTGAGGTTGTTTTTGAGAGAAAGGTTATTCAAGCAGTGGTGCCTTTCGTTTAGGTTTCCTGTCTTGTCCCTCCCTTTTCATCCGTGTACTCTAGCTTTGGTATTGTATCCCACAAGTAAGGATGAAATCCGTGGACTCATCGTGTCTTTAAAAAGAAAAGAAAATTTATGCTTACCTGATTAATTTGTTTCTTTTTAGACACGATGAGTCCACGGCCCGCCCTGTTCTCTGAGACAGGTTATTAATTTTTATAAACTTCAGACACCTCTGCACCTTGGCTTTTCCTTTCTCTTCCTAACTTCGGTCGAATGACTGGAGTGGGAGGGAAGGGAGGAGCTATATATACAGCTCTGCTGTGGTGCTCTTTGCCTCCTCCTGCTGACCAGGAGGCATAATCCCACAAGGATGAAACCCATGGACTCATCGCATCTAAAAAGAAACAAATTTATCAGGTAAGCATAAATTATTTTTTTTTAGTAATTTTCCCTTTGGGCTTGCCACCCAGGCCGGTCCTGGGTAAACTGTCTTAGTTGCGGGAAACTGTACAGCGGTCTGTAAATATTCAGGGCTGTGGGTTTTACTGTGATTTAGGATGTGTACCCAGTCCAGTCTGAGCAGGGCTGGAATAGGAATTCAGACCAACTGTGGAAATGTTGGAAGATCAGCCCCAGTCCTCCAGCCCTGCTTTCACCCCCCCCCCCACCTTGCCTAGGGCCACTTTTATGCTGCCACAGGCCCCCATACCCTCGTCAGAAGTGGAGCAGCCTTTAAGAAATGCATGTGCACAAGGCTTCCTCTGTGATCTCCCTGACCAAGTATGTGGCCCAACATTGACAAAAGTCCCCGGTAACCCAGCAGGCCAATGTGGCACAGAGTCTGAGAGTGCAATCCTTTTCTGTGTTTTGTATGTGTTTAGGGAAATTACAAAGGCCTTTGACACCGTGGTTGGTTCTCAGTATGTTGAAAACATACATTCTCTGGCTGCTTCAGGTTAGGGTCCCAGGAGAGACCTTGATATGGTCCTGGACTTAAACGGAAAGAATATTCATTCTCAAAAATTTCTACTACAAATAAAACTCTAACTATATTATTTCTTAAAGGGATAGTAAAGTCCATATTAAACTTTCATGACTTAGATAGGCCATGTCATTTTAAACAACTTTCTAATTTACTTTTATCATCAAATTTGCTTTGTTCTCTTGGTATTCTTAGTTGAAAGCTAAACCTAGGTAGGCTCATATGCTATTTTATAAGTCATTGAAGGCCGTCTCTTATTTGAATGCATCCAACAGTTTTTCACAGCTAGAGGGCATTAGTTAATGTGTATAAATAACATTGTGCTCACGTACGTGGAGTTATTTAAGTCAACATTAATTGCCTGAAATGCAAGTCTGTCAAAAGATCTGTGATAAGGAGGCAGTCTGCAGAAGCTTAGATACAAGGTAATTACAGAGGTATAAAGTATTTCTTTCATGTAATTGGCAAGAGTCCATGAGCTAGTGATGTATGGGATATACAATCCTACCAGGAGGGGCAAAGTTTCCCAAACCTCAAAATGCCTATAAATACACCCCTCACCACACTCACAATTCAGTTTTACAAACTTTGCCTCCTATGGAGGTGGTGAAGTAAGTTTGTGCTAAGATTTCTACGTTGATATGCGCTTCTCAGCATTGTTGAAGCCCGATTCCTCTCAGAGTACAGCGAATGTCAGAGGGACGTGAAGGGAGTATCACTTATTGAATACGATGATTTCCCTAACAGGGGTCTTTTTCATAGGTTCTCTGTTATCGGTCGTAGAGATTCATCTCCTACCTCCCTTTTCAGATCAACAATATACTCTCAATTAACCATTACCTCTACTGATAACAGGTTCATGTATTTCCTTCTGCAGACTATCAGTTTCATATTTGGGGAAAATAACATTTTAAGACATTTTTTTCTTACCTGGGGTTTAGTCTCTTTTTCTAATTGACTATTTTTTCCTTGCAAATTGCGGGCAGTATTAGGCCTGCGGGTGCGCCAAATGCTAGACTTTATTGCGTCATTTTTGGCGCGATAATTTTTTGGAGTGAAAAATACGTCCGTGACGCAACATCGTCATTTCTGGCGTCGTAGTTGACGATGAAGCCTTACACACGGTTGCGTCGTTGGTGACGCGAGTGTGTCATTTCCGGTTATTGTTGGCGCCAAAAAAATTTCAGTTACGTTGTGCGTCATACTTGGCACAACATTTTTTCCATTATTTTAATACCCCATTGATGTTTGCCTCTTACCTTTTTCTCTGTCAGAGGGCTATGCTATTTGCATTTTTTCCCATTCCTGAAACTGTCATATAAGGAAATTGATAATTTTCTTTATATATTTTTTTTCTTTTACATTTGGCAAGATGTCTCAATCTGATCCTGCCTCAGAAGTATCTGCTGGAACTTTGCTGCCTGACATCGGTTCTACCAAAGCTAAGTGCATTTGTTGTAAGATTATGGAAATTATTTCTCCGAATGTCATTTGTAATAGTTGTCATGATAAACTTGTACATGCAGATAGTGTGTCCATCAGTAATAGTACATTGCCAGTTGCAGTTCATTCAACTTCTAATGTACATGATATACCTATGAATTTTAAAGAATTTGTTACTGATTCTATTCAGAAGGCTTTGTTTGCATTTCCACTTTCTAATAAGCGTAAAAAGGTCTTTTAAAACTTCTCATTCAGTTGATGAAATTTCAAATGACCAACAACATAATAATTTATCCTCCTCTGATGAGGATCTATCTGATACAGAAGATCCTTCCTCAGACATTGACACTGACAAATCTACTTATTTATTTAAAATAGAGTATATGCGTTCTTTTATAAAAGAAGTGTTAATTACTTTGGATATTGAGGTAACCAGTCCCCTTGACGTTAAGTCTAATAAACGTTTAAATGATGTTTTTTAAACCTCCTATGGTTTCTCCAGGGGTTTTTCCTATTCCTGAGGATATTTCTGATATGATTTCTAAGAAATGGAATAAGCCAGGTACTTCTTTTATTCCTTCTTCAAGGTTTAAAAAATTGTATCCTTTACCAGCAAATTCTATAGAGTTTTGGGGAAAAATCCCCAAAGTTGATGGGGCTATTTCTACTCTTGCTAAACGTACCACTATTCCTATGGAAGATAGTACTTCCTTTAAGGATCCTTTAGATAGGAAGCTTGAATCTTATCTAAGGAAAGCCTATTTATATTCAGGTCATCTTCTCAGACCTGCAATTTCTTTGGCTGATGTTGCGGCTGCATCAACTTTTTGGTTGGAGAATTTAGTGCAACAAGAATTGGATTCTGATGTATCAAGCATTATTCGCTTACTGCAATATGCTAATTATTTTATTTGTGATGTCATTTTTTATATTATCAAAATTGATGTTAGATCCATGTCTTTAGCTGTTTTAGCTAGAAGAGCTTTGTGGCTTAAATCTTGGAATGCTGATATGACATCTAAGTCTAGATTACTATCTCTTTCTTTCCAAGGTAATAATTTATTTGGTTCTCAGCTGGATTCTATTATTTCAACTATTACTGGGGGAAAGGGAGTTTTTCTGCCTCAGGATAAAAAACCTAAGGGTAAATCTAAGGCTTCTAACCATTTTCATTCCTTTCATCAGAATAAGGAACAAAAATCTAATCCTTCCCCCAAGGAATCTGTTTCCAATTGGAAGCCTTCCTCAAATTGGAATAAATCCAAGCCATTTAAGAAACCAAAGTCAGCCCCTAAATCCGCATGAAGGTGCGGCCCTCATTCCAGCTCAGCTGGTAGGGGGCAGATTAAGGTTTTTCAAGGATTTTTGGATCAATTCTGTCCAAAATCAATGGATTCAAAGCATTGTCTCTCAAGGGTATCGGATAGGATTCAGAGTAAGGCCTCCTGTGAGAAGATTTTTTCTCTCACGTATCCCAGCAAACACAGTAAAAGCTCAGGCTTTCCTGAAGTGTGTTTCAGACCTGGAGTCTTCAGGGGTAATCATGCCAGTTCCTTTTCAGGAACAAGGTCTGGGGTTTTATTCAAATCTATTCATTGTCCCAAAAAAGGAAAATTCATTCAGGCCAGTTCTGGATCTGACATTTTTGAATCGTTATGTAAGAGTACCAACTTTCAAGATGGTTACTATAAGGACTATTCTGCCTTTTTGTTCAGTAAGGACATTATATGTCCACAATAGACTTGCAGGATGCATACCTTCATATTCCGATTCATCCAGAACATTATCAGTTCCTGAGATTCTCTTTTCTAGAAAAGCATTACCAATTTGTTGCTCTTCCATTTGGCCTAGCAACAGCTCCAAGAATCTTTTCAAAGGTTCTAGGTGCCCTACCCTCTGTAATCAGAGAACAGGGTATTGCAGTGTTTCCTTATTTGGATGATTTCTTGGTACTAGCTCAGTCTTTACGTTCTGCAGAATCTCACATGAATCAGCTAGTGTTGTTTCTTCGAAAACATGGTTGGAGGATCAATTTACCAAAATGTTGTTCCTCAGACAAGGGTCAACTTTTTAGGTTTCCAGATAGATTCAGTGTCCATGACTCTGTCTCTAACAGACAAGAGACGCTTGAAATTGGTTGCAGCTTGTCGGCACCTTCAGTCTCAGTCATTCCCTTCAGTGGCTATGTGCATGGAAGTTTTAGGCCTCATGACTGCAGTATCGGACGCGTTTCCTTTTGCTCGTTTTCACATGAGACCTGTCCAGCTTTGTATGCTTAATCAATGGTGCAGGGATTATACAAAGATATCACAATTAATTATATCTTACTAAAAAGGAGAGAGAAAAATATTAGAGAATACAATAATCCTCTAAAAAAGAAAGGGAATAAAAACGGCACACATATGAAGTGAATTCAACAATTTATTAAACTCATGTAAAAGAGAAAAAAAGAAAAAGGCGCACAGGGCCGACTCAAGTGAAATATTTTATTAACAGTGAAGTATACACATAAAAACTGACACTTACAAGATTCGTAAGTGCTAAAAAGCACATCAGTTGAGCACTGTGTAGGTACAGCTGCTGCTCCTCCACACCAGGTTCAAGATGGAAATTTTCAGGCACGGTATCCGGAACCCCTGCTCAGTTTGATGCATTTGGGCCGATATACACAAAGTTGAACCTTTTGTTGACTGCACTTCTTCTTCAATTTATTAAACTCATATAGCATTTACAAAAGAAGTTTGCCCAAACATGCCCTGCCATCTCAAAATTAGATTGAAATCTATGTAAATAGTCTTCCTGCGCTAAAGGCCAGATTATGTGGACCTAAAGCTAAAACATTTGAGGTGACACTGAATAGATGGAAATGATCACTCAGGACATAAAATATGTTAAATATGAGCTAGTATTTATTATTAATAAAAGAGATGATTAAAATATTTTCTTTGAAAATTTATTAGTAAAATAATTTTTTAAAATTTTTTTAAAAAAATTGATTAAAAATAGAATTTAATTGAATTTTGTATTAAAAAGCTGATATAATAATGTTTTTCAGCAAAAATAACAGAGGCAAAAAAGATGAAAAGAAAAGATATAAGTGAGGTGAGTGTACTGAGCAGAGGATATAGTTAGTATACACAGCACATTTAGTTAGTATGTTAGTATAGTTAGTGAGGTTATTCAAACAACAGATGCGGTTAATATACAGCAAGTGTAATGAGTGCAGTGGATTTGATTGAGGTTAAAGTGTAAACTAAAAATGGGTCAGCTAAAGGTGTATAAGCTCAAGTGGTGTGTGCTAAAAGTGGTGTGTGCTAAAAATGTATTATAAATTAAAATTATGTCAACTAAACAGCTATAAAATAAATATACCTAAATTCATCAAGTGGACAGTTGTGCAAAAAAGCAATGTAAATGAAACTTAGCTAAAAAATAAAGTTAAATATTAAAGTTAAATAGAGCTAGGTTAATAAGGCAAAGTTAGTACAACTAAAACAGCGTAACTAAAATTTGGTATTAAAAATTGCCATTTCAAACACAATTGTGATAGAACTGTAAAATGAAAGTTCTTTTCTGTGCACAGATAAAGAGTGTTGGCATATGCAAAATGTTGGGCAAGTGAAATTTTCAGTGCCGTCTCCTTTTTATGTTAAAAGTACCTTGTAAGATCAGACTCACAGTCTTTTTTGTAATTCAATCCTATGGTAAAATCAAATGAAGTAATCCAAAGTTCAGGTAATACCAGGTTACCTTAAGCTGCTTTTATTCAAGGAAGCATCTGTCAGGTTGTTAATATAGTACCTTGTTTCTTTCCTTGTCCTTTGTGGTAAAGCCAGGTTACCACTATGAATTTCAAGCCGCATACAGGGCTGGTGTGACGTTAATGTGGTGCTTCCGCGTCTGGAAGCAGAGTAGTTCTCGTCTGGTCTTTTTCTTGATGATGGTAGTCTGACGTCACAGACTACGGTGGCTCAAATTGGCCAAAAAGAAGTAACGCGTTTCGGTCGTGGACCTTTCTCAAACTTCTGATTTGCTCCGTGTTCGTCCCGGGACAGACATACTGATTTGCTGCTTAGAAGTCCTTTACAATGGGATGTGGCTACTGAGGAATTTTTGAGATGTTAGCCCTTTGACAACAAATAAGGAGGTGCTTACATACGTCAAGTTACAAGCTCTGCTATATAAAGACCAAGACGAACACGGAGCAAATCAGAAGTTTGAGAAAGGTCCACGACCGAAACGCGTTACTTCTTTTTGGCCAATTTGAGCCACCGTAGTCTGTGACGTCAGACTACCATCATCAAGAAAAAGACCAGACGAGAACTACTCTGCTTCCAGACGCGGAAGCACCACATTAACGTCACACCAGCCCTGTATGCGGCTTGAAATTCATAGTGGTAACCTGGCTTTACCACAAAGGACAAGGAAAGAAACAAGGTACTATATTAACAACCTGACAGATGCTTCCTTGAATAAAAGCAGCTTAAGGTAACCTGGTATTACCTGAACTTTGGATTACTTCATTTGATTTTACCATAGGATTGAATTACAAAAAAGACTGTGAGTCTGATCTTACAAGGTACTTTTAACATAAAAAGGAGACGGCACTGAAAATTTCACTTGCCCAACATTTTGCATATGCCAACACTCTTTATCTGTGCACAGAAAAGAACTTTCATTTTACAGTTCTATCACAATTGTGTTTGAAATGGCAATTTTTAATACCAAATTTTAGTTACGCTGTTTTAGTTGTACTAACTTTGCCTTATTAACCTAGCTCTATTTAACTTTAATATTTAACTTTATTTTTTAGCTAAGTTTCATTTACATTGCTTTTTTGCACAACTGTCCACTTGATGAATTTAGGTATATTTATTTTATAGCTGTTTAGTTGACATAATTTTAATTTATAATACATTTTTAGCACACACCACTTTTAGCACACACCACTTGAGCTTATACACCTTTAGCTGACCCATTTTTAGTTTACACTTTAACCTCAATCAAATCCACTGCACTCATTACACTTGCTGTATATTAACCGCATCTGTTGTTTGAATAACCTCACTAACTATACTAACATACTAACTAAATGTGCTGTGTATACTAACTATATCCTCTGCTCAGTACACTCACCTCACTTATATCTTTTCTTTTCATCTTTTTTGCCTCTGTTATTTTTGCTGAAAAACATTATTATATCAGCTTTTTAATACAAAATTCAATTAAATTCTATTTTTAATCAATTTTTTTAAAAAAATTTTAAAAAATTATTTTACTAATAAATTTTCAAAGAAAATATTTTAATCATCTCTTTTATTAATAATAAATACTAGCTCATATTTAACATATTTTATGTCCTGAGTGATCATTTCCATCTATTCAGTGTCACCTCAAATGTTTTAGCTTTAGGTCCACATAATCTGGCCTTTAGCGCAGGAAGACTATTTACATAGATTTCAATCATCAATTTTATCTGGGGATTTTTTGATATCAACCTGTATACTTTGAGGTGAATTGTTTCAGCGCTCTCTCTCTCCCTAGATATATTCCATCTCAAAATTAGAGCAGACATGCAACCACACCACTATATACAAATTAAAACCAGAACTACATCTCATATCAATATAATACAAGCCTGTATCATTAAATCACACAATTGGTACCAGTTCCTGAATCGGATAGCTATAAAATCCAAAACAGGTAGAGCTCTAATATATCATTTATACATGCAGAGGTAAAGTAACCCCACAGAGCTGCATAAATATGTGATATACGGATACATTGTATTCAGTATGAAGATTGCTTTGTCTTGCTAACAGCACAGCCTGTCCAATCAGGTTATTTTTGGAGGCTGACCCCTCCCATTTCTACATTCATCATAGGGAGGAGGTGAATGAACTTTTGTTAGCATTGCATGAACTTTATATTTGCTTGCTTGCTCGTGTATATGTATATGTTTCTCTGTCTTGTTCCAAACTGTATACATTTACTCTGTGATTACAGGTTATTATAAATTGGATTCATAAGAGGATTATTTCATCTGTATTATATCCTGCCGTTTGTTCAAGCAAGGCTATGTATGCCTGTGATGCTAGATACAATTCATTTGATGTTTTGTTTCCTGTACTTTGCTATATGCGACTGATAAAGAATATATATATATATATATCTCACATATTTATGCAGCTCTGTGGTGTTACTTTACCTCTGCATGTATAAGTGATATATTAGAGCTCTACCTGTTTTGGACGCTCTCTGACGTAGTGGGTAAATCACCAACGTTTAGTTCAAGGGGCTTCTTTTGTTCGACCAACCTGAACTGTAATAACTACAGATGCAAGTCTTTCAGGTTGAGGAGCTGTTTGGGGATCTCTGACTGCTCAAAGGGTTTGGAAATCTCAAGAGGCGAGATTACCAATCAATATTTTAGAACTCTGTGCAATTTTTAGAGCTCTTCAGTTTTGGCCTCTGTTGAAGAGAGAACCATTCATTTGCTTCCAGACAGACAATATCACAACTGTGGCATATGTCAATCATCAAGGTGGGACTCACAGTCCTCAAGCCATGAAAGAAGTATCTTGGATACTTGCTTGGGCGGAATCCAGCTCCTGTCTAATCTCTGCGGTGCATATCCTAGGTGTAGACAATTGGGAAGCGGATTATCTCAGTTGTCAGACTTTACATCCAGGGGAGTGGTCTCTCCATCCAGATGTGTTTTCTCAGATTGTTCAGATGTGGGGTCTTTCAGAGATAGATCTGATGGCCTCTCACCTAAACAAGAAACTTCCCAGATACCTCTCCAGTTCCAGGGATGTTCAGGCAGAAGCAGTAGATGCGCTAACCATTCCATGGAAATATCATCCTGCTTACATCTTCCCGCCTCTAGTTCTTCTTCTAAGAGTGATTTCCAAAATCATCATGGAACAATCTTTGTGTTGCTGGTGGCTCCAGCATGGCCACACAGGTTTTGGTATGCAGATCTTGTTCGGATGTCCAGTTGCCAACCTTGGCCACTTCCGTTAAGGCCAGACCTACTGTCTAAAGGTCCATTTTTTGATCAGGATTTCAAATCATTAAATTTGAAGGTATGGATTGAACGCTTAGTACTAAGTCATAGAGGTTACTCTGACTCAGTGATTAATACTACTGTTCAGAGTAACCTCTATGACTTAGTACTAAGCGTTCAATCCATACCTTCAAATTTAATGATTTGAGATACAAGCTCGTAAATCTGTTTTCTACTATCGAGTTTGGAAGACTTACATTTCATGGTGTTCTTCCCATAAATTTTCTTGGCATGCTTTTAGAATTCCTAGAATTTTACAGTTTCTTCAGGATGGTTTGGATAAAGGTTTGTGTGCAAGTTCCTTGAAGGGACAAATCTCTGCTCTTTCAGTTTTATTTCACAGAAAGATTGCTAGACTTCCTGATATTCACTGTTTTGTACAGGCTTTAGTTCCAATTAAGCCTGTCATTAAATCAATTTCTCCTCCTTGGAGTCTCAATATGGTTTTGAAGGCGTTACAGGCTCCTCCATTTGAGCCTATGCATTCTTTGGACATTAAACTACTTTCTTGGAAAGTGTTGTTCCTTTTGGCTATCTCTTCTGCTAGAAGAGTTTCTGAGCTATCTGCTCTTTCTAGTGAATCTCCTTTTCTGATTTCTTTCATGTAATTTGAATGAGTCCATGAGCTAGTGACGTATGGGATATACAATCCTACCAGGAGGGGCAAAGTTTCCCAAACCTCAAAATGCCTATAAATACACCCCCCACCACACCCACAATTCAGTTTCGGTTTTACAAACTTTGCCTCCTATGGAGGTGGTGAAGTTTGTGCTAGATTTCTACGTTGATATGCGCTTCTCAACTTTTTTGAAGCCCGGTTCCTCTCAGAGTGCAGTGAATGACAGAGGGATGTGAAGGGAGTATCACCTATTGAATGCAATGGTCATCCTAACGGGGATCTATTTCATAGGTTCTCTGTTATCGGTCGTAGAGATTCATCTCCTACCTCCCTTTTCAGATTGACGATATACTCTTATATACCATTACCTCTGCTGATTCTCGTTTCAGTACTGGTTTGGCTATCTACTTTATTTTGGTAAGTATGTTTCCTTTATTTAAGACACTCTCAGCTATGGTTTGGCACTTTTTATTTAAAGTTCTAAATATATGTTTGTACTTATATTTGCCATGATTCAGGTTTATCAGTATATTTCCTTCTTGCAGACTGTCAGTTTCATATTTGGAAAATGCATATTAAAAAAAAATTTTAAAAAAAATTCTTACCTGAAATTTTCAAATTGACTCTCTTTTCTAAATTGCGTGCTGTTAGGCTCGCGAGAGCGCAAAATTCTATAATTTATTGCGTCATTCTTGACGCGAGACTTTTTTGGCGCGAGAATTATGTTTGTTGACGTAATTTTGTCATTTCTGGCATCTTAGTTGGCGCCGAGTTTTTTCACATAGTTGTGTCATCTATGACGCTCGTGTTTGTTGCAGACGTTCTTGGCGACAAAAAATATTTTGTCAGTTGTGGGCGTCATACTTGACGCCAAACTTTTGACATTATTTAAGACTTCATTTCTTTTTGCTTCTGGTTTCCAGAGGCTTATTTTGTTTTGCATTTCTTTCCCATTCCTGAAACTGTCATATAAGGAAATTGATATTTTGCTTTATATGTTGTTTTCTTTCATGTAATTGGCAAGAGTCCATGAGCTAGTGACGTATGGGATATACATTCCTACCAGGAGGGGCAAAGTTTCCCAAACCTCAAAATACCTATAAATACGCCTCCCATGGAGGTGGTGAAGTAAGTTTGTGCTAGATTTCTACGTTGATATGCGCTTCGCAGCAGGCTGAAGCCCGGTTTTCCTCTCAGAGTGCAGTGAATGTCAGAGGGATGTGAAGGGAGCATTGCCTATTGAATACCATGGTCTTCCTCTAGGGGATCTATTTCATAGGTTCTCTGTTATCGGTCGTAGAGATTTCTTCTCCTACCTCCCTTTTCAGATCGACGATATACTCTTATATACCATTACCTCTACTGATTCTCGTTTCAGTACTGTTTTGACTATCTACTTTATGTAGATGAGTGTCTTTGGGTAAGTAAGTCTTATCTTTTATTTATGACACTCTCAGCTATGGTTTGGCACTTTATATGTAAAGTTCTAAATATATGTTTTTATATTTGCCATGATTCAGCTCAATCAGTTTATTTTCCTTCTTTCAGACTGTCAGTTTCATTTTTTGGGAAAATGCATATGAATTAAAATATTTCTTTCATGTAATTAGCAAGAGTCCATGAGCTAGTGACGTATGGGATATACATTCCTACCAGGAGGGGCAAAGTTTCCCAAACCTCAAAATGCCTATAAATACACCCCTCACCACACCCACAAATCAGTTTTTACAAACTTTGCCTCCTATGGAGGTGGTGAAGTAAGTTTGTGCTAGATTCTACATTGATATGCGCTCCGCAACAGGTTGGAGCCCGGTTTTCCTCTCAGCGTGCAGTGAATGTCAGAGGGATGTGAGGAGAGTATTGCCTATTTGAATGCAATGATCTCCTTCTACGGGGTCTATTTCATAGGTTCTCTGTTATCGGTCGTAGAGATTCATCTCTTACCTCCCTTTTCAGATCGACGATATACTCTTATATATATACCATTACCTCTGCTGATTTTCGTTTCAGTACTGGTTTGGCTTTCTACAACATGTAGACGAGTGTCCTGGGGTAAGTAAGTCTTATTTTCTGTGACACTCTAAGCTATGGTTGGGCGCTTTTTTTATAAAGTTCTAAATATATGTATTCAAACATTTATTTGCCTTGACTCAGGATGTTCAACATTCCTTATTTTCAGACAGTCAGTTTCATATTTGGGATAATGCATTTGAATCAATCATTTTTTCTTACCTTAAAAAATTTGACTTTTTCCCTGTGGGCTGTTAGGCTCGCGGGGGCTGAAAATGCTTCATTTTATTGCGTCATTCTTGGCGCAGACTTTTTTGGCGCAAAAAATCTTTTCTGTTTCAGGCGTCATACGTGTCGCCGGAAGTTGCGTCATTTTTTGACGTTCTTTTGCACCAAAAATGTCGGCGTTCCGGATGTGGCGTCATTTTTGGCGCCAAAAGCATTTAGGCGCCAAATAATGTGGGCGTCTTATTTGGCGCTAAAAAAATATGGGCGTCGCTTTTGTCTCCACATTATTTAAGTCTCATTTTTCATTGCTTCTGGTTGCTAGAAGCTTGTTCTTTGGCATTTTTTCCCATTCCTGAAACTGTCATTTAAGGAATTTGATCAATTTTGCTTTATATGTTGTTTTTTCTCTTACATATTGCAAGATGTCTCATGTTGCATCTGAGTCAGAAGATACTTCAGGAAAATCGCTGCCTGGTGCTGGAACTACCAAAGCTAAGTGTATCTGCTGTAAACTTTCGGTAGCTGTTCCTCCAGCTGTTGTTTGTATTAAATGTCATGACAAACTTGTTAATGCAGAAAATATTTCCTTTAGTAAAATACCATTACCTGTTGCAGTTCCATCAACATCTAATGTTCAGAGTGTTCCTGATAACATAAGAGATTTTGTTTCTGAATCTATTAAGAAGGCTATGTCTGTTATTCCTCCTTCTAGTAAACATAAAAAGTCTTTTAAAACTTCTCTTTATCCAGAGGAATTTTTAAATGAACATCATCATTCTGATTCTAATGATTCTTCTGGTTCAGAGGATTCTGTTTCAGAGGTTGATGCTGATAAATCTTCATATTTATTTAAAATGGAATTTATTCGTTCTTTACTTAAAGAAGTCCTAATTGCATTAGAAATTGAGGATTCTGGTCCTCTTGATACTAAATCTAAACGTTTAGACAAGGTCTTTAAATCTCCTGTAGTTATTCCAGAAGTTTTTCCTGTTCCTGGTGCTATTTCTGAGGTAATTTCCAGGGAATGGAATAATTTGGGTAATTCATTTACTCCTTCTAAACGTTTTAAGCAATTATATCCTGTGCCGTCTGACAGATTAGAGTTTTGGGACAAAATCCCTAAAGTTGATGGGGCTATCTCTACCCTTGCTAAACGTACTACTATTCCTACGGCAGATGGTACTTCCTTTAAGGATCCTTTAGATAGGAAAATTGAATCCTTTCTAAGAAAAGCTTATTTGTGTTCAGGTAATCTTCTTAGACCTGCTATATCTTTGGCGGATGTTGCTGCAGCTTCAACTTTTTGGTTGGAAACTTTAGCGCAACATGTAACAGATCATGATTCTCATAACATTATTATTCTTCTTCAGCATGCTAATAATTTTATCTGTGATGCCATTTTTTATATTATCAGAGTTGATTTCAGGTTTATGTCTCTAGCTATTTTAGCTAGAAGAGCTTTATGGCTTAAAACTTGGAATGCTGATATGTCTTCTAAATCAACTCTACTTTCCTTTTCTTTCCAGGGTAATAAATTATTTGGTTCTCAGTTGGATTCTATTATCTCAACTGTTACTGGTGGGAAAGGAACTTTTTTACCACAGGATAAAAAATCTAAGGGTAAAAACAGGGCTAATAATTGTTTTTGTTCCTTTCGTTTCAACAAAGAACAAAAGCCTGATCCTTCATCCTCAGGAGCAGTTTCAGTTTGGAAACCATCTCCAGTCTGGAATAAATCCAAGCCTTCTAGAAAAGCAAAGCCAGCTTCTAAGTCCACATGAAGGTGCGGCCCTCATTCCAGCTCAGCTGGTAGGGGGCAGATTACGTTTTTTCAAAGAAATTTGGATCAATTCTGTTCACAATCTTTGGATTCAGAACATTATTTCAGAAGGGTACAGAATTGGTTTCAAGATAAGACCTCCTGCAAAGAGATTTTTTCTTTCCCGTGTCCCAGTAAACCCAGCGAAAGCTCAAGCATTTCTGAAATGTGTTTCAGATCTAGAGTTGGCTGGAGTAATTATGCCAGTTCCAGTTCTGGATCAGGGGCTGGGGTTTTATTCGAATCTCTTCATTGTACCAAAGAAGGAGAATTCCTTCAGACCAGTTCTGGATCTAAAAATATTGAATAGTTATGTAAGGATACCAACTTTCAAAATGGTAACTGTAAGGACTATCCTGCCTTTTGTTCAGCAAGGGCATTATATGTCTACAATAGATTTACAGGATGCATATCTGCATATTCCGATTCATCCAGCTCACTATCAGTTTCTGAGATTCTCTTTCCTAGACAAGCATTACCAGTTTGTGGCTCTGCCGTTTGGCCTAGCAACAGCTCCAAGAATTTTTACAAAGGTTCTCGGTGCCCTTCTATCTGTAATCAGAGAACAGGGTATTGGGGTATTTCCTTATTTGGACTATATCTTGGTACTTGCTCAGTCTTCACATTTAGCAGAATTTCATACGAATCGACTTTTGTTGTTTCTTCAAAATCATGGTTGGAGGATCAATTCACTAAAAAGTTCATTGATTCCTCAGACAAGGGTAACCTTTTTGGGTTTCCAGATAGATTCAGTGTCCATGACTCTGTCTTTGACAGACAAGAGACGTCTAATATTGATTTCAGCTTGTCAAAACCTTCAGTCACAATCATTCCCTTCGGTAGCCTTATACATGGAAATTCTAGGTCTTATGACTGCTGCATCGGACGCGATCCCCTTTGCTCGTTTTCACATGCGACCTCTTCAGCTCTGTATGCTGAACCAATGGTGCAGGGATTACACAAAGATATCTCAATTAATATCTTTAAAACCGATTGTACGACACTCTCTGACGTGGTGGACAGATCACCATCGTTTAATTCAGGGGGCTTCTTTTGTTCTTCCGACCTGGACTGTAATTTCAACAGATGCAAGTCTTACAGGTTGGGGAGCTGTGTGGGGGTCTCTGACAGCACAAGGGGTTTGGGAATCTCAGTAGGTGAGATTACCGATCAATATTTTGGAACTCCGTGCAATTTTCAGAGCTCTTCAGTCTTGGCCTCTTCTGAAGAGAGAATCGTTCATTTGTTTTCAGACAGACAATGTCACAACTGTGGCATACATCAATCATCAAGGAGGGACTCACAGTCCTCTGGCTATGAAAGAAGTATCTCGAATTCTGGTTTGGGCGGAATCCAGCTCCTGTCTAATCTCTGCGGTTCATATTCCAGGAATAGACAATTGGGAAGCGGATTATCTCAGTCGCCAAACGTTGCATCCGGGCGAATGGTCTCTTCACCCAGAGGTATTTCTTCAGATTGTTCAAATGTGGGAACTTCCAGAAATAGATCTGATGGCTTCTCATCTAAACAAGAAACTTCCCAGGTATCTGTCCAGATCCCGGGATCCTCAGGCGGAGGCAGTGGATGCATTATCACTTCCTTGGAAGTATCATCCTGCCTATATCTTTCCGTCTCTAGTTCTTCTTCCAAGAGTAATCTCCAAGATTCTGAAGGAATGCTCGTTTGTTATGCTGGTAGCTCCAGCATGGCCTCACAGGTTTTGGTATGCGGATCTTGTCCGGATGGCCTCTTGCCAACCGTGGACTCTTCCGTTAAGACCAGACCTTCTGTCGCAAGGTCCTTTTTTCCATCAGGATCTCAAATCCTTAAATTTAAAGGTATGGAGATTGAACGCTTGATTCTTGGTCAAAGAGGTTTCTCTGACTCTGTGATTAATACTATGTTACAGGCTCGTAAATCTGTATCTAGAGAGATATATTATAGAGTCTGGAAGACTTATATTTCTTGGTGTCTTTTTCATCATTTTTCCTGGCATTCTTTTAGAATTCCGAGAATTTTACAGTTTCTTCAGGATGGTTTAGATAAAGGTTTGTCCGCAAGTTCCTTGAAAGGTCAAATCTCTGCTCTTTCTGTTCTTTTTCACAGAAAGATTGCTAATCTTCCTGATATTCATTGTTTTGTACAAGCCTTGGTTTGTATAAAACCTGTCATTAAGTCAATTTCTCCTCCTTGGAGTTTGAATTTGGTTCTGGGGGCTCTTCAAGCGCCTCCGTTTGAACCTATGCATTCATTGGACATTAAATTACTTTCTTGGAAAGTTTTGTTCCTTTTGGCCATCTCTTCTGCCAGAAGAGTCTCTGAATTGTCTGCTCTTTCTTGTGAGTCTCCTTTTCTGATTTTTCATCAGGATAAGGCGGTGTTGCGAACTTCTTTTGAATTTTTACCTAAGGTTGTGAATTCCAACAACATTAGTAGAGAAATTGTAGTTCCTTCATTATGCCCTAATCCTAAGAATTCTAAGGAGAAATCATTGCATTCTTTGGATGTTGTTAGAGCTTTGAAATATTATGTTGAAGCTACTAAGACTTTCCGAAAGACTTCTAGTCTATTTGTCATCTTTTCCGGTTCTAGAAAAGGCCAGAAAGCTTCTGCCATTTCTTTGGCATCTTGGTTGAAATCTTTAATTCATCATGCCTATGTTGAGTCGGGTAAAACTCCGCCTCAGAGGATTACAGCTCATTCTACTAGGTCAGTTTCTACTTCCTGGGCGTTTAGGAATGAAGCTTCGGTTGATCAGATTTGCAAAGCAGCAACTTGGTCTTCTTTGCATACTTTTACTAAATTCTACCATTTTGATGTGTTTTCTTCTTCTGAAGCAGTTTTTGGTAGAAAAGTACTTCAGGCAGCTGTTTCAGTTTGAATCTTCTGCTTATGTTTTCATTTAAACTTTATTTTGGGTGTGGATTATTTTCAGCAGGAATTGGCTGTCTTTATTTTATCCCTCCCTCTCTAGTGACTCTTGCGTGGAAAGATCCACATCTTGGGTAGTCATTATCCCATACGTCACTAGCTCATGGACTCTTGCTAATTACATGAAAAAAACATAATTTATGTAAGAACTTACCTGATAAATTCATTTCTTTCATATTAGCAAGAGTCCATGAGGCCCACCCTTTTTTTGTGGTGGTTATGATTTTTTTGTATAAAGCACAATTATTCCAATTCCTTATTTTTTATGCTTTCGCACTTTTTTCTTATCACCCCACTTCTTGGCTATTCGTTAAACTGATTTGTGGGTGTGGCGAGGGGTGTATTTATAGGCATTTTGAGGTTTGGGAAACTTTGCCCCTCCTGGTAGGAATGTATATCCCATACGTCACTAGCTCATGGACTCTTGCTAATATGAAAGAAATGAATTTATCAGGTAAGTTCTTACATAAATTATGTTTTTTCTTACCTAAAATTTTCAATTTATTTTTTTTCTCTAAATTGCAGGTTGTTATGCTCGCGGGTGCAAAAAATGCTACAATTTATTACGTCATTTTTGGCGCAAGACTTTTTTGGCGCGAGATTGACGTTTGTCTGACGTCAATGACGTCATTTCCGGCGTTGTAGTTGACGCCGGAAGTTTTCACGTAGTTGCGGCATTTTTGACTCTCGTGTTTGTTGCAGACGTTTTTGGCGCCAAAAAATATGTGGGCGTCATTCTTGGCGCCAGATTTTTAACATTATTTAAGTCTCATTTTTTAGTTGCTTCTGGTTTCTAGAGGCCTGTTCTGTTTGCATTTTTTCCCATTCCTGAAACTGTCATTTAAGGAATTTGATAATTTTGCTTTATATGTTGTTTTTTCTATTACATATTGCAAGATAATCCAAAAACTGTTCCTGTATCAGAAAATACTGTTGGATTCCTGATGACTGATATCAGTCCTACCAAAGCTAAGTTCATTTATTTTAATGTTATGAACTTTTATCTTTAGCTATGGTTTCTAATAAGTTATCATGATAAACTTTTACATGCAGAGTCCATTAGTATTTATGCATTATCTATTGCTATTCTTTTTACATCTAATGTACAAGATATACTTAAAAATTTATAAGAATATTTTTCTGATTCTATTCTAAAGGCTTTGTCTGACATCCAGCCTTCTAATAAAATTTATAGGTCCTTTTTAAACTTCTCGTTTAGTTGGTGAAGTTTCAAATGACCAACAACATACTGAATTATCCTTCTCTGATGATGTTTTTTTTTATTCAGAATATTCTTCATCAGATATTGACACTAACAAATCTACTTTTTTATTTTTAAATAGAGTACATTCGTTCTTTATTGAAAAGGTGTTGATTATTTTGGATATTGAGGTGACTAGTTCTTTTGATTTTAAGACTAGCTAACATTTTTTTTTTTTTTTTTTTAAATATTTTTATTGAGGCAATAAAAGAAGTCAGAGTTACAATCACAGTGTGAAGGACAATATCTCAGAGAATAGTACATGACATTAATTCCTTATTACAAACATGTATACACTGAACAGTAATGTGAACATGGTATTGACCTTAGTGATGCCTCATTTGTTTTGTTAAATAACAGAACATTCAAACGTCAACAATGTAAAGTAGATCCACTCATGGGATCTGGTAACTGGTACTCATCAGAAGACATAATTCTTAAATTCAAAATTTCTCATTGTGAGTCATATAAAATAGAAACCAAATGTTGCATAAGTGTAATCGTCCAAGATATACAGGATGGAAGTTCTTGAACTATAAAGTGTAAAACATCTAATGGGCATATCGAGGTAATGGGGGGTAGATAACCCGAAGAACTGCTGTTGGGGGGTGGGGGCTCGGGGGAGGAGAAAGAGAGGGAGAGGGGAAAAAAAAAAGGGGGGGGGGGAGGAGATTTCCCAGCAGGCTAGGAGGAGTGGTCGGGCCACCATCAATCCAGTTCAGTCTTAGGGACTACGTATCAACCCAGCCTCCCGCCAAACTGCCGATATATCTAGCCCTTCTATACTCCTCCCATGCAAACCAGATAGAGCAGTAGAAATCATAGCGACCCTCAACCCTCAACGCATATTCTTCCATTTTTTTAATGTAGTCTAGGGACTCTAGGACTGGGGTCAGCGTGACAGGGGTATGTTTCACCCACTGTCTGGCTATAACAAGTTTTGCCGTCAGGAGGATAATAACGCCTAGTAGTCGGGATGATTTTGGGAGGTTCTGCAGTCCAAGGTGAAAGAGCGCCATATCTCCAGTGAGAGTGTCAGTGAGACCCAACCTCTGGAGCAATTCCGCCACCTGGGTCCAAAAGTGTCCCAATTTGGGGCATTCCCACCAGATGTGTAGGTGTGTACCACGCTACGCGCAGCCCCTCAAGCAGTCCACTGACCGGGAGGGGTATATTCTATGCAACCTGGTCGGGACCCAATGCCACCTAAGTAGGATTTTAAGATATAATTTGAACAAGTTAGAGCATCGAACCGCTGCAATGACATCCTGGAGAGCACGCTGCCACTTCCCATCTGGAGCCACCACCCCCAAATCCCTCTCCCAATCCTCTGTAGACTGAGTTTTCATGAAGTGAGGGGAGTTAAGGAGAGTTCTGTAATGGAACGACAGGGAACCCCGCAAAGGTCTGCCCCCCAACCATCTCCTCTCCCACTTGGTGAGGACTCGCATGTTTGATTTCTGAAATCCCCAGGACAGGAGGAGTGAAACCAGCCGAAGGTATTCAAACTGTAACTCTCTAGGGAAATTGTCCGTCGGGTAAGTGTGTGGGGGGGGATAGCTAATACGTCTCCTCGATACAGATCCGACAGTAGCCTGATCTCTAAGGCCTCCCATTTCTTGGGGTGGGAGTCAGGGAGGCAATATAGTAGAGCCTTAATGGAGTGTATTGGGGAGGTGTGCAGAGCGAGTCGAGTGACCTCAGCTCCCTCCAAAGTTTCAGGCAGGTCTTGATTATGCGGCTGTAAATTCTGCTCAGCACCTCTGCATGGTCCGGGATCCAAATAAGATCGGCCAAGTCTACTCTAGCGGGCAGCGATCCCTGCTCTATTTGGAACCACCCAGAGGAGCAATCCCTCGCCCTCCAAGCAGCTATATGCGAGAGCATAGCAGCTTTGTAGTATAATGAGATATTTGGCACAGACATGCCCCCGTTCCTTTTTGGTTTTTGTAATTGGGTCAATGAAAGCCTCACGTGACACCCTTTCCATACGTACTTCGTAAAGATAGACTGAAAGTGGTTGAGGAGATATGCCGGGACCGGAACCGGAAGGCACCTAAAGAAGTAAATCAGTTTTGGTAGCAGGAGCATTTTCACAGCCGCGACCCTACCCGTCCATGAAACCTCTGAGACCTTCCAGCCAGTAACCGTCTGCTGAAACTCTCTGAGAAGGGACCCATAATTTGCGTTCACAATTCGTTTGGGATCATGAGAGAGCACAACCCCCAAGTGCCTTAGTCCTTCAATGGACCATTTGAACGGGTAAGATCCTCTCAAGGTCTCCAGTGTGGTTTTGGATAAGCCTATAGCGTAGGCCTCAGTCTTAGTATAGTTAAGTTTATAATATGTCAGGTTAGCAAACTCTGCCAATATTTTGAATAGTTCAGGAAGCGATTCTTCCGGCTCAGCCAGGAATATCGTCAAGTCATCCGCAAACAGCGCTAGGGCTTGGGGGATATTGTGTAGCACCAGGGGTTGGATAGAGGGGGTCGCCCGGAGCCTGGTCGCCAGAGGCTCCATCATCAGGGCAAAAAGAAGTGGCGACAGAGGACAACCCTGTCTCGTGCCATTCTTGATCTTAAAAGCTCTAGATACAAACCCTAATCCTCTCACTCTAGCAGATGGGCCCGAGTACAGGGCCATTACCGCCGTGATGAAAGCGCAAGGGAACCCAAAAGAACGCAAGACCTCAACCATGTACTCCCACCGGACCCTGTCGAATGCTTTTTCAGTATCTAACGACAGAGTAACCAGTGGGATCCCGAGTGCAGCAGTCTCAAAGAAAATATTCAGTAGGCGCCTAGTGTTGTCTGAGCCCTGGCGTCCCAGAGTGAATCCCACCTGATCTGGGTGGATCAAGACCGTAAGGATTTTATTTAGCCTCGAGGCCAGAATTTTTGCGTATAATTTTACATTGCCATTTATGAGAGATATTGGGCGGTAACTCTCACAGAACTCAGGGTTCTTCCCGGGCTTGGGTATAGTTATAATTGAGGCCTCTAAGAAATCTTGGGGGAACCTACCAGCGACCATGGCCTCACCGAACACACGGGTAAGGATGGGACACAGTTGAGCCACAAATTTTTTATAGAACATGTCATCAAACCCATCTGGCCCTGGAGATTTGTGTGCCTTAAGGCTCTTAACCGTCGTCTCAATCTCCTCCGCCAAAATGGGGGCAGCGAGAAGGTCCATCAGGTCTTCAGGAACCCGCGGTAGTTGGAGTTTGTTAAGGAACTCAGGGATAGCGGACGCAGGCGCAAAGTGTGAACAGGGGTCATCAGATATCTGATATATATTCAGCAAAAACATCTCCTATTTCACTAGGGGAGTAGAATTTTCTATTATCTCTTGTGATAAAAGCTATCTTGCTTAGTAAGGTTCTCTGTTAAAGTTTGTGGGCCAGAAGCCTATCTGCTCTGTCCCCTTTGTGGTAGTACCTCTGTTTCAAAAGATAGAGTCCTCTCTGAACCCTCTCGAGCTCGCAAGCCTCAATCTGTTTTTTAAGAGCTTGGACTTTCCTTATCAGAGAGTTCGATCTAGCCCCTCTAAGCTGAGTCCTGGAGATAGTGTAATCATGATAGAGTTGGGCTAAGCTAGCCCCTTTGAGCCTTCTGGTCTCCGAAGACTTTTGCATAAAGAGCCCGCGAAGATAGGCCTTAAGCGTCGCCCACAAAGTTAGTGCCGATATGGATCCCGTGTCATTTATACTGAGGAACCCCTCTATTTCTCGTATCCAGAAAGGGACCTGAGAGTCCGCGAGGAGATACTCCGGTAAGCGCCAGGAGTGTCCACCCTCCCCGGAGGGAGAGAAAGTGATGTCTACAACCACTGCGTCGTGATCCGACCATACACAAGGTATGATCCTAGCCGCCGCCACCGTCTGCAACGTCCACAAGTGGCAGAAGAAATAATCAAGCCTTGAAAAAGACTGGGAAGGGGGTGAGTAACAGGTGTAGTCGTCAACATCAGGGTGCAGGGCCCTCCAGGCGTCATGGTACGAGTGCTGTGAGACAACATTTCTAAAGAGATGAGAGTAATGCTCCTCCCCCGATGTGGAGGGTTCCTTCTCTGTGACTTTCTATCTCTGCTCGGGTCCCACACCAGGTTGCAATCTCCGCCTATAATAACATGCCCTTGCGTAGGATAAAATGGACAATCCCTAACTGCACCGAAAATAACAGCCCCCAGGGGGGGGAGAAGGGGGGAGTGGAGGAGGAGGCAGCTCAAAGGCTCCCCTCCACCACCGGTGCATAATGTATAAACTCTAAACTTCTCGCATAAGGAGCTGTAGCCAGTTAGCCTAAAGGGCTGATGAGAAGGGGGGGAGGGAAAGGGACAGTGGAGGAAGGGGAGATGAGGGGAGGAAGACAAAGGGTACTAGGGCAGGGAGGAGGAGAGTGAATGGACCTATACTATACTTTCGCACCCTGGGCAAGTAAGGAAGGTAGAGGATCCAAAGGCTTCTAGGGGGCAATGACAGGCATCGGGTGGCACATGCAGGTCATAGTAAATAGGCAAATACAAACATTCATATAGACATCTGCAAAATAGTAATAAATAGCGGTAGCAACACCTTAAAAAACAGTAGGTAAGAGGTATACCCGAGGTGGGCGGGGAGTGAGAGTATCTAGTGGGAAAGAGAGAAAAGGATACAGATAGTGAGGGAGAAGGCAGGAGGAAAGGACCCAAGGCACGAGGAATTAGGGGGGAAGAGGGGGGGAGAAAGTGAAGAGGGGTGGAAAGGGAGAGGTAATCAGGAGGAGTAAGAGAGAAAGAAGGGAGAGGTAGGTGCCCGGAGAAGGCATAGCCCAATTTGATAACACTACCAGTGTTATGGTGCATGAAGAGAAATACATGGTATAATAAATCAAAGGCACAGCAGGACATCAATACATTCTCAACACTTGACATTTCACATTAAACAATTTTCTCCTTCGGCTCTCCCTGTCAGGAGAACTTCTCCTCAAGCATAGTCACAGCCTGTCAGAGCATCAGGAGATAGCCACCAGGGGATAGAATTTGCTAAGATCTTTCTCCTTCTATTGCACAATCGCAGGGGGAGTAAAGGGTCTGATCCAGGGACAAGGGGAAGAGGGGAGAGGGGATAGCACGAGAGCTAGGTGAGGGAACTAGAGAGGTAAAAATAGGGGGAGGAGAAAGATGGGAAGAGGAAACAATGCTGGTGGAGAAGCAAGAGGAAGAGAGGCGAAGAGAGGGCCGAGGTTAGAGAGAGGGAAGCAGGAAAAAGGAATGAAGGAACGAAGGAGAAATGGAGAGAAGGCAGAAGGAGGAAGGAGGTGAGGAGAGAGGGGGACCAGTAGGGAGGAAAAGAGGGGGAGGAAAAGCAAAGGGTAAAGAGTAACCTTTAGTAACACCTCTTAATTAGGAAGTGACTTGGTAACCTGGAGTGGACATTAGCAATATGTAGTTCACCTATAGAAACATTGAACAATAAACAATTAACAAGAGGTTCATTCTTTGGTACGTTACCAGTCCTCTGGCAATGTCAAGGCACTTGAAACAGTCTCAGTCATCAGAGAGAGCTGGCCAACAAGAGTTAGCCTGCATATCAGGTGGCACATGCAGATCATAGTAAATAGGCAAATACAAACAGTCAAATAGACCTCTGCAAAATAGTAATAAATAGCAGTAGCAACACCTTAAAAAACAGTAGGTAAGAGGTATACCCGAGGTGGGCGGGGAGTGAGAGTACCTAGTGGGAAAGAGAGAAAGGGATACAGATAGTGAGGGAGAAGGCAGGAGGAAAGGACCCAAGGCGCGAGGGATTAGGGGGGAGAGGGGGGAAAGGAAGAGGTAATCAGGAGGGGTAAGAGAGAAAGAAGGGAGAGGGAGGCGCCGGGAGAAGGCATAGCCCAAATTAATAACACTACTAGAATCATGGAGCATGAAGAGAAATACATGGTATAATAAATCAAAGGCACAGCAGGACATCAGTACATTCTCAACATTTGACATTTCACATTAAACAGTTTTCTCCTTCGGCTCTCCCTGTCAGGAGAACTTCTCCTCAAGCATAGTCACAACCTGTCAGAGCATCAGGAGATAGCCACCAGGGGATAGAGTTTACTAAGACCTTTCTCCTTCTATTGCACAATCGCAGGGGGGGGGGGGGTAAAGGGACTGATCCAGGGACAAGGGTGAAGAGGGGAGAGGGGATAGCGCGAGAGCTAGGTGAGGAAACTAGAGAGGTAAAAATAGGGGGAGGAAGAAGATGGGCAGAGGAAACAATACTGGTGGAGAAGCAAGAGGGAGAGACGCGAAGAGAGGGCCGAGGGTAGAGAGAGGGGAGGCAGGAAAAGGAAGGAACAAAGGAGAAATGGAGAGAAGGCAAAAGGAGGAAGGAGGTGAGGAGAGAGAGGGGGACCAGTAGGGAGGAAAAGAAGGGGAGGAAAAGCAAAGGGTAAAGAGTGACCTTTAGTAACACCACTTAATTAGGGAGTGACTTGGTAACCTGAATTGGACATTAGTAATATGTAGACCACCTATAGAACATTAAACAATTAACAAGAGGTTCATTCTTTGGTACGTTACCAGTCCTCTGGCAACGTCAAGGCACTTGAAACAGTCTCAGTCCTCAAAGAGAGCTGGCCAACAAGAGTTAGCCTGCATCACAACCAACTGGAGTCATGTTGTAGATAGGAGATAGTCCTCTGCAAATGGTGAAGGAGATTGGATCATCGAACCGGATCTTGTCGAGCTGGTTCCTGCCTGCCTGGGTTCCAGGCCTGGGCCCCCGGTCTCAACGGGGGTCCCGCTCTCTGCGGGCGAGGAGGGTCACCATCCACATTTCCAGAAGGCAAATTCCAAACCCTCAGCAGGTCCTGAGCCTGCCGCGGAGTAAGGGCTGTGTGTTGAACGCCATCTTTGGTGATGATCAGCTTTGTAGGGTATCCCCATCTGTACCGGATTTGGTGCAATCGTAGGACTCTGGTGGATTCATTGAAGCTTCTCCTTTGTTGAAGCGTAAAGGAGGACAGATCTGGATACAGTGCAATGTCCTTAAATTGTTCTGGGAGTTGAGGTTGTCTCAGAGTCACTTTCATAAGTCTGTCTTTGAAGGAATAGTAATGGAGCCTGGCTATGGTATCTCTGGGTTTATCCATAGGGAGATTCTGCGGTTTAGCCGCTCTATGTATTCTATCAATTCTCGCATCATGTTCCCCTGCAGGACCCATAATAGCTCTGAAGAGTGCTTGGGCATACTTTTCTAGTTCCTGAGGGCCCACAGACTCAGGAATTCCTCGTATTCTAATATTGTTCCGTCTGGAACGGTCTTCTAGGTCTGCTAGTTTCGCTTCCAGTGAGGACACCTGGTCTGCAAGATTTTGAGTATAGCTAACCCAGTTCGTATGATCTACTAGTAGGTCTTCCTGTTTGCGTTCTATAATATCTGTTCTCTCGTTGACTGTGACAATGTCCTTCCTTAGGTCATCAAAAGACCTCTCAAGTTTGTCGAATCGTTTTGCAAACTATTGGGTTTGTTGGTCCAATAGCAGTTTTATAGAGTCAATGGTGATTATTTCATTCTGCGTGCGGGAGGGTGGCGAGCTCCTCACACTATCCCTTCCTTTAGATAGAGGAGGACAAATGGATCTGTCATCATCTGAAATGTCCGGTATAGGATCTCTAATGGGTTGGAAATGATCCCGGACTGTATGCTTTGAGGGATGGGGTCCCTTCGACTTCCTTTTGGCTTGCTGTGACATTGTATAGCAGGACCTTTAGTTGCAGGTGTATAGTATATCAGAGGCCTTATAGAAGAAAAAAGAAGGGTCTCAGCTGGGGAGACCTGGCAGGCACAGCTTTTTCGCACCAGTGGGGAGGGGTGCCACAGGATTTAGCACCTCATGGCCAAGCTGAATAAGTTGGATAAGTGAGGAATGTCTCTAGTACAAGGCTATTGCAGCAGTGGCTACAGGGTGGTCAGGCTGAGGGGTGGGTAGTAAATAGCTTCTGGGGCTGTTATTCCTTAATATGATGTGTCTCTCCCCAGGGAAAGTGCCACCACTGGGCTCAGCCGGGAACGGGAAGTAGGGTATGACCCGCTCTAAGAGGTAGAGCGGGAAAGGAGGGGGAGAGACACTATGGATCCGCACCCCCCTGCACAGCTGGTAGAAACAGAGGCCTTGGCTTTCAGGGGGGGTCAGGGGTGGCTGAAGTGGTGTGGAGTTTAGATACAGAACCCCTGTACCTACAAGCGTTTTAGTAGATCAGAATTTGAGCCAGGCAGAGTGGGGGTTTGAGACAGTTAAACTTTGCAGGCCCGTGAGACCACCAGTATCCAGGATGTACTAGGTATGGGCAATCCGATGGGGGCCAACAGGCTAAGGCCTGTCTCACCGTAGGCAGTACACTTAAAAGGTATAATATATGTTCTAAGGTGCAATGACAAGGTGGTGATAGCTGGGGCACCTGCAGCAAGTAATCACAATGGGCCTGTTGTTAACGTTTATAGCCTGTTATGTAATAGGGCCTTAAGCAGATGGCCAGACTGGTACAAGCAGGCCGCAGAGGCTAGTCCCACTTAAACTTGAGCCTGTCTCGCTACTATGTCCCAGGTGGCTAAAAGATCTTGTCCGCCTCACCTCAGCTAAGCCGCAAAGTGGTCACGTGGGTGTGTGTGTGCTCCGGAGCGGAGCCCCGGCCCTCCGGGCGCACAGTGACCTGCAAGTGCTGTAGTCTTGTCTTCCCACCGACCCAGCCTGCGGTACTCACACAATGGGCAGAGGTGTAGCTGGGGTCCTTCTACCTGTGTCTCAGGCTTCAGATCTTCAACCCAGTTGCCGGTGTCTAAGCGGTCGCTTCTACTATGTCGCGGTCCGATGACGTCACTATGCAATGGCCTTTTCGCCACCGGGACCGTTCTTCACCCTGAGTCCAGCAGCTGTGATCTTGTAAAGGTAGGAGTCTGGGGAGGTGCCTCCAGGCACCCGGTGCTCGCAGTTATTCTGTGCAGTGCTGATTCCGCTTCTAGAGGCCGCCTCAGTGCTGTGGATGGTCCGGTCACTCAGGATATGTATTACAACCCGATTTAATGCCAGCAAGGGTCCCAACACTGGGTAGTAAGTTGATTGTCTCTCTGCAGTGCAGCAATCAATGGAAAAAAAAGAAATAAACAGTTTTAGGGCTTATTTGTCATATACTCTTGAGGAGCTCTGTACAATCACATCTACTCGGTTCACAGGCTAGCTCCGCCCCCCGACTAGCTAACATTCAAATTCTGCTCATTAACCTTCTGTGGTTTCTTCAGAGGTTTTTTTCCAGTTCCTGATACTAGGGAATGGAATAGGCCGGGAATTTCTTTTATTCCTTCTTTAAGGTTTTTAAATTGTATCCTTTACCGGCAGTTAGTTTAAAGTTTTGAGGAAAGATCCCCCAAGTTAATGGGACTATCTCTACTCTTGCTAACATACTACTATTCCTATAGAAAATAGTATTTATTTTTTTCCTTCAGATGGGAAACTTGTATCTTATTTAAGGAAAATTATTTATTTTCAGGTACTTTTCTTAGACCTGCAATTTATTTGGCTGATGTTGCAACTGCTTCAACTTTCTAGTTGGATACATTAGTGCAACAAGTATCGGATTATGATTTGTTTAGCATTGTTAAATTGATCAACATGCTAATAATTTCATTTGTGTCGTCATTTTTTTGATATTTTCGCAAATGAGGTTTAATCTATGTCTTTAGCTATTTTAGCTAGAAGAACTTTGTGACTTAAATCTTGGAATGTTAATTTGATTTCAATTCCATATTTCTTTTTTTCCAAGGTAATCAATTATTTGGTTCACAATTGGATTCAATTCTTCAACTGTTACTCTGGGGAATGGTGTTTTTTTGCTTCAAGATTCAGTTCTAAGAGTAAATCTTAAGCTTATATTAGTTTTTGTTCTTACTAAGGAACGGAATCCTAATTCTTCCACAAGTAACATGTTTATAATTTGAAGTTTTCTTCATTCAATTTAAGCCATTTAAAAGATCAAAGTCAGCTCCCTCAATTTGCATGTAAGTGCGGTTCTTATTCCAGCTTAGCTGGTAAGGGGCAGGTTAAGACTTTTTTAAAATTTGTTTTGGTTCATTTCGGTCCAAACTTCTTAGATTGGGGTACAGAATAGGATTCAGAGTAAAACCGCCTGTGAGAAGTCTTTTTTTCTATTCCAGCTATTCCAGTAAAGGCTCACACTTTCCTGAAGTGTGTTTCAGACCTGTATGTATTGGGTACTTGTGAAGCGCGGCAGGTCACCGAGTTTTCTGGGGTATTTATACCAGTTCCATTTTAGGAACAGGGTTTGGGGGTTTTGTTCAAAACTATTCATTGTCCCAAAGATAGAAAAACTTTTTGAATTGTCATATAAGAGTACCATCTTTTAGAATGGTGTTTATATGGTCTATTCTGCCTTTTGGTCAGCAAGGGCATTATTTGTTTACAATAGATACAATAGATGCATATCTTCATTTTCTGATTTCATTCAGATTATTTTCATTTTTTGAGATTCTCTTTTTTTGACAAGCATTACCAATTTGTTGCTTTTCCTTCTGGTCTAGCGACAGCTCTAAGAATCTTTTCAAGGTTCTCAGTGTTTCCTTATTTGGACGGTCTCGTGGTACTGGCTCAGTCTTTTCGTTCTGCGGAATCTCATACGATTTAACTTTTTGTTGTTTCTTCAAAGACATGGTTGGAGGATCTTTTTATCAAAGCTCCTTGATTCCTCAGACAAGGGTCACCTTTTTTAGGTTTCCAGATAGATTGTGTCAATGTCTTTGTCTCTAACAGACAAGTGACAATTTTATTGGGTTCCGTTTGTCGGAACCTTCAGTCTCTATTATTTCCTTCAGTTGCTATATGCATGGAAGTTTTAGGTCTCATGGCTGCAGCATTGGATTCGATTCCCTTTGCTCATTTTCATATGAAACCTTTCCATTTTTTTATGCTGAATTAATGGTGCAGGGATTCTAGGATATCACTTTTTATATCTTTGAATCCCAATGTTCTACGGGTCTCTTCGGTTCATCCAACCTGGACCATGATCACTACAGATGCGAGTCTTTTAGGTTGGGAGGCTGTCTGGGGATCTCTGTCAGCACAAGGGGTTTGGAAATCTCAGGAGACGAGATTACCATTCAATATTTTGGAACTCTGTGCATTTCTCAGAGTTCTTCAGTTTTGGCTTCTTTTTGAAGAGAGAGACGTTTATTGTTTTTCAGACAGACAATGTCACAACTGTGGCATATGTCAATCATCAGGGTGGGACTCTCAGTCCTTAGGCTGTGAAAGAAGTATCTTGGATACTTGCTTGGGCTAAATCCAGCTCCTGTCTAATTTCTGCGGTCCATTTCCCAGGTATAGACAATTGGGAAGCGGATTATCTCAGTCGTCAAGCTTTACATGCGGAAGAGTGGTCTTCTCACCCAGATGTTTTTTTTCAAATTGTTCAGTTGTGGGGGCTTCCAGAAATAGATCTGATGGCATCTCATCTAAACAAGAAATTTCCCAGGTACCTATCCAGGTTCAGGGATCCTCAGGCGGAGGCAGTGGATGCATTGACACTTCCTTGGAGTTATCAACTTGCCTATATTTTTCCGCTTCTAGTTATTCTTCCAAGAGTGATTTTCAAAATCATCATGGAGCAGTTGTTTGTGCTGCTGGTAGCTCCAGCATGACCGCACAGGTTTTGGTATGTGGATCTTGTTCGGATGTCCAGTTGCCAATCTTGGCCACTTCCATTAAGGTCAGACCTAATATCTCAAGGTTCGTTTTTCCATCAGGATTTCAAATCATTAAATTTGATGGTATGGAAATTGAACACTTAGTGCTTAGTCATAGAGGTTTCTCTGACTCAGTGATTATTACTATGTTGCAGGCTCGTAAATCTGTGTCTAGAAAGATTTATTATCGAGTTTGGAAGACTTACATCTCATGGTGCTCTTCTCATAAATTCTCTTGGCACTCTTTTAGAATTCCTAGAATTTTTCAGTTTCTTCAGGAAGGTTTAGATAAGGGTTTGTCTGCAAGTTCCTTGAAAGGACAAATCTCTGCTCTTTCTGTTCTGTTCCACAGAAAAAATTGCTAATCTTCCTGATATTTATTATTTTGTTCAGGTTTTGGTTCGTATCAGGCCTGTCATTAAATCAATCTCTCCTCCTTGGAGTCTTAATTTGGTTTTGAAGGCTTTACAGGCTCCTCCGTTTGAGCCTATGCATTCTCTGGACATTAAATTACTTTCTTAGAAAGTATTGTTCCTTTTGGCCATCTCTTCTGCTAGAAGAGTTTCTGAATTATCTGCTCTTTCTTGTGAGTCTCCTTTTCTGATTTTTCATCAGGATAAGGCGGTTTTGCTGACTTTGTTTACATTTTTACCTAAAGTTGTGAACTCCAACAACATTAGTAGAGAAATTGTTGTCCCTTCTTTGTGTCCTAATCCTAAGAATTCTCTGGAGAGATCTTTACATTCTTTGGATGTGGTAAGAGCTTTGAAATTTTATGTTGAAGCTACTAAAGATTTCAGAAAGACTTCTAGTCTATTCGTTTTATTTTCTGGTCCTAGGAAAGGTCAGAAAGCTATTTCCTTGGCTTCTTGGTTAAAGCTTTTGATTCGTCAAGCTTATTTCGAGTCGGGTAAGATCACGCCTCAGAGAATTACAGCTCATTCTACTAGGTCAGACTCCACTTTGTGGGCTTTTATGAATGAAGCTTCTGTTGATCAGATTTTCAAAGCAGCAACTTGGTCTTCTTTGCATACATTTACTAAATTCTACCGCTTTAATGTATTTGCTTCAGAAACAGTTTTTGGTAGAAAAGTTCTTCAGGCAGCTGTTTCAGTTTGATTCTTCTGCTGATGTTTTAAGTTTTTCTTTTCATTAAAGATTAAATTTATACTTTGGGTTGTGGATTATGTTTTCAGTGGAAAATGGCTGTATTGACTCTTGCCAATTACATCAAAGAAAACATAATTTATGTAAGGACTTACCTGATAAATTAATTTCTTTCATATTGGCAAGAGTCCATGAGGCCCACCCTTTTTTTGGTGGTTATGATTTTTTTGTATAAAGCACAATTATTTCCAAATTCCTTTGTTGATGCTTTTTACTCCTTTCTTTATCACCCCACTACTTGGCTATTCGTTAAACTGATTTGTGGGTGTGGTGGGGGGTGCATTTATAGGCATTTCGAGGTTTGGGAAACTTTGCCCCTCCTGGTAGGATTGTATATCCCATACGTCACTAGCTCATGGACTCTTGCCAATATGAAAGAAATGAGTTTATCAGGTAAGTTCTTACATAAATTATGTTATTTCTATAACAGGGTTAGTTCTGCAAAACTGGGGAATGGTAAATAAAGGGATTATCTATCTTTTTAAACAATACAATTTTTGGTGTTTACTATCCCTTTAAGGATCTTCCTTACAAAAAAACCGTATACAGGTGGCCCTCGTTTTACAACGGTTCAATTTACACCGTTTCAGAATAACAACCTTTTTTTCCAGTCATGTGACTGCTATTGAAAAGCATTGAGAAGCAGTGTATTTATTAAAATAGCCAGTAGGTGGAGCTGTCCACTTGTGTTGCAGCAAAGCCAAGCAAGCTGAAATTAATCAGTTTAACCAGACCTGAGCAATCGAGCAGATTTCAAAGGAACAAAATCTTCCTGTCTATAAATTAGTCCAGATTGGAATGCATAGAAAAATCTGTTTGCAGAAAAATGCAAGTGAAGTCTGTGTTGTGTGATTATTTTATTAGGTTTATAATGCTGTTTAGCAAATGTTTTTGTTCATTTAACTTAGTTTAATTATATATTCTGTGTTGTGTGATTATTTTATAAGGTTTATAATGCTGTTTAGCATTTAAAGTCTTCATTTCAAAGCTTTAAAAATAATGTATTAGGTGTTACTTATGACAATTTTGAGAGGGGCCTAAAACCTATCTCCCTCACTTCCTATTGACTTACATTATAAACTGGGTTTCAATTTACAACAGTTTCGATTTACAACCATTCCTTCTGGAACCTAACCCCGGAGTAAACCGAGGGCTACCTGTATATGATCATTATAAATAACCTCTTAAGATAGTCCGCATTCCTATCTGTCAGAAACTTGGTCAATATTTTGTAATAAAAATTCTATATAAGATAACTTTGGTACAACTAGTGACAGGGTATACATGGTCAATATAGGTTGTCACCGTTCTGGGAAATCAGAATTTTGTATAATTTTATATTTGTATAGTTAGACATTATTTGAATAACTTGCAAGGTGTTACATAGTGACAAAAATAATTTTCTTTTTTTAGGTGTTAATTTTAATTAAACCGTATAAGTATAATAATATAATTGTTGCTGTTTTTTTTGTTTTTTTTGTTTGTTTTTTTAAATATTTTTATTAGACTTAGCCATATAACTGACAGAATAAATCAAAATAAAAAAAATAACATCTGTTCTGCATATGTACGTCACGCAGGACGACCATGATCTCGCAGGACCAGCATAAATCATTGACGTATCAATACAAAAACAATATTAGGCAGTCATAACAATGTTAATGATCTTTCTAGATTCAATAACGACTACGATCAAGTATTAAAGAAGCTAATTTTCAAAACTAAATAAAAGAGAAAAAGAAAGAAAAGGAAAAAAAAAAAAAAAGAGAAAAAAAAAGAAAAAAAAGAAAGGGGGATGGAAAAAACAAGGTGAAAAAACAAAGATCCACCCCTCCTACTCCCATGGCCAAGAGTACTAACCAGCATCTAGGATATCAATTTTTTATCAAAGTTTATTCCACCGAAATCCTATTTCTAATCCAAGTATCAGGAAATTCGCCATGTAGAACTAATTCTGCGAAACTAACTGAAGCCAGAAAAGGTCTCAGAATCTGTCTCTGTACAGCACTTGGATAAGTCTTAATAACCGGCGCCCAGCCTGTTAAAAACTCCTTAATTTTCCTTTCAGAAACAAACTGAGAATGAAAGGATTCAAAAATAATCTGGGCTTGGATATCCCCTATGACTTGTGTCAAACTGGGAGGACTCTTTGCAATCCATTTTTTAAAAATATTGTACCTAACTGTTAGAATAATTGTATTTAGGGTACGCATTCTCTCCCTTCCTCTTATCTCCGGAAAAAGCAATACTATCTTTTCAAAGGAGAGGACAATAGAGCTTGCAAAGACCCTATTATACCAGAATTGGACTTTCAACCATAATTGAGAGATCTTTGGACAGGCCCATAACATGTGGCAGAGGTCAGCCCGGGTATATGCGCAATGTTCACATTGAAAATTTTTATTAGGAAAATATTTGGCCATTGAGGCCGGTGATACATATGCATTATTTAATAATTTTAAATGAGATTCTTTCCAATTTGTAGGCACCAGAAGTTTCGCCACTCTCGCAAGACTATCACTTATTCCCTCTGGATTTATAGAACTAATGTATGGAAGCCAGAACTTGGTCTGCTTATCTTCCTCCAGCATGCCTTGCTTAGTCAGCATAATATCATAAATTAGTGAGATTGATGAATCACCAAGAATAAATTTTCTAATACAAGTCTTAAGCTCAAACCAGTCACCTCTCTCACCAGGGTGCCAATTCTGAGCATTGATAAAATGTCGAGTCTGAAAATACGCGAACCGATGCTGTCTGGACAGGGAAAATTGTTCCCGTAATGTTTCCCAGGGGAACATCAGTAAGTCTTCATTAACTAGTTGATGAACATATTCTAACCCTTTAACCTGCCACTCATAAAAACATTTCTGATCTAAGCCCGGAAGAAACTGGGGATTCCCCCTGATCGGAAGGTATTCAGAAAAGGAAGAATCAATTTTGAGCAGTTTACAAAGTCTATTCCAAGCTATAATAATATTCCTGATGACCTTAGTACGGATACCTCCGGCGGAAGAGATTGGGGAGTACAATGAATCAGGGCTTCCAGCGCCCATGGTTTCACAAAATATGACTCAAGCTCCAAGGTAGTCACTAACTCCGCCCGGGAGACCCAATCAAAAATAATCTTGACCAAAGCAACATAATTGTATAGTCTGATATTGGGCAAAGCCAAGCCCGCACCAATATATTTTTGCGGAAGCCTATTAAGCGATAATCGTGGCTTTTTGGCTTTCCAAATGAATTTTGAAAACCAGGCTGCCAGTTTCTTCAAATCCTTATTCAGAATCAGGAGAGGTAGATTTTGCAAATAATAAAGAATTTTAGGAAAAATTATAGTTTTAATCAAGGTTACGGAAGCTGTAAGTGATAAAGGGAATGCTGCCCAAATCTTAAGATCCTCTTGAATTTTCTGAAATAGCCAACCGAAGTTGGCCTGGTACCAAAGTTTCGGATTTCTATTAATCTCTAATCCCAAATATCGAACAGCATCTACTTTATGGAAGATTGTTACAGGTTGGTTAGGGCACTGTGTCCCAAGCCACATCAATTCACTCTTCTCCATATTGACCTTATAGCCTGCAAAAGTACTAAATTGATTTATCACAGATATCACCTTTGGGATAGTGTCAGCTGGTTTATTAAGAAAAAGTAAAATATCGTCAGCATAAAGAAGTATTTTCAAATTTTGACCTCCTAACGGGATCCCAGGGAGAATCTCATGAAACTTGATAGCCAGAGGTTCTAATACAATGTTAAAGAGCAGGGGCGAAAGAGGGCAACCCTGTCTTGTTCCTCTATGTAAAGGGATCTCGGGGGAAATCGTACCATTAACTAATAAGTATGAGATAGGTTTCTGATAAATCTTTCGAACAAAATCAGGAAAATTACCGATAAAACCAAATTTGCCAAGAGCTAAGAACATATGTTTCCAAGAGATGCAGTCAAAAGCTTTGACTGCATCTAATGTAAGAACCGCTACATTTTTTAGATCAGACCTTTCCCTACCCTGTTCTGAATTCCAAATAAAATCAACCAATGTTGTTAATTTCCTTATATTCTTAGAAGAGCACCGGGATGGCATGAAGCCCACCTGGTCTGTGTGGATGAGTCTCTCCAGACATAGAACCAGTCTGCAGGATAGAATGGAAGCCAGGATTTTATAGTCTGCGTTAAGGACTGAGATAGGCCTATAAGAAGCTGGGTCCTCCGGATTTTTCCCCTTTTTAAGAATTAAGGAGATATTGGCAGCCGAGAAAAACGAGGAAGGTATATTGCCTGATATATAATAGCTATTATATAGCTTTTCTAATATAGGAACAAGCAGCTCAGATAATGTTTTATAAAATTCTATTGGGAGCCCATCAGGACCTGCTGCCTTGTTCAACTTAGCCCGAGATATTGCACTGCTAATTTCCTCGGCTGAGATAGGGGCATTCAATATATCTAACTCTTCTGATTGAATTTTAGGTACCACGATCGAGGACCAAAAGTTTATTTCATTGTCATAATTAGAATCTCCTTCAGCATATAAACATCGGTAAAAGTCATGGAAAATTCCTGCGATTTCCTCCGTATCTGAGGTGCCTCTACCCATGTGCTGTATCACAGGAATAAGATTTTTATTTTTCCTGGCTTTGACTAATCTCACCAAACTTTTGGCTGAATTACCATGAATGCTCTTATATCGTAAATTGATTTTTAGCTCTTCTTCCTGATGTTTTTGTCGCAGGACGGAATCTCTTTCTTTCTTGGCGTTTATGTATAAATTCCAATTATTCCTAGAAGGTTGACACCGAAAATTCCTATAAGCATTTCTGACCTGGTTAGATAGCTGGACATCTCTAGCCTGGATCTTCTTATTCCTAGTATGCAGAAATCCCTTTATTTCACCCCGTAAAACCGCTTTGCCAGCTTCCCAAAAAGTTTGAATTTTATACTGGTATGCTGAGTTAAACCCGACGTAATCATCCCATTTTCCTTTTAACCAACAGATAAATCTAGGGTCATTAGATAAGAACCTGGGATAGAAAAATCTATGGCTCTTACTGCCAGACCTATCTTGCGAGCGCAGCGAGACAGAGATTATTGCATGGTCAGAGATCATAATCTCCCCAATTTCAGCCTCTAATTTGCCACTGGAGAAAGAGATTGAAGTCAGAAACAAATCTATGCGAGAAAACGTCCTGTGCGCTTTAGATTCACAGGTAAAGTTTTGTACATCCGGGTTCAACCCACGCCACACATCATGTACCTGTAACTTCTGACAGAATTTTAACAAATATTTTGAACTTCTCTTATTTACTGACATGTTTTTAGATGAAAGCCTCTCCACTTCCGGGTATAAGGTCATGTTGAAGTCCCCCCCAATTATCAGGTTCTCTTTAGTATATGGAAACAACTTAATTTTAATTTTATCCCAAAATTCAGGATTAAATTTGTTGGGGCCGTAAATATTACACAGAATAATTTTAGTCTTATTTATATACATGTGTAAAATAATGAATCTGGCTTCTGGGTCTATCTCCGCCTGAATAACCTTATAATCAAGCGACTTGTTTATCAAAATCGCAACCCCACATTTCCTGCCTCTGACTGAAGATGCAATTACCTCCCCTACCCATTTGATCTTAAGTTTATTGGCTTCATGGCCATCCAGATGAGTTTCTTGAAGGAAGGAAATATCAGGATTCTTCCTTGCTAGGAGTTTAATAATAAGTTTACGTTTAGAAGGCGAGGAGATTCCTCCCACATTCCAGGAGGTTATCTTAACGTCCATCAATTAATATGAACTACTTATCTCTAAGAATCCTTAATAGGAGGAGGAGGGGAGGAAAGAGAGAGAGAGAAAAAAAAGAAAAAAAAACAAAACAAAAAAAAACACACAAAACCATATAAGTATAAAACAAATAAACAACCAAAAGGCATCTATACTCTTACAAGGTAATAACAAAAAGTCTTCACTTTTAACAGTCTGTCGATCAATTTTATCAAACATGGAATCCCATATAAAAGGGCACCTCAGATTTCTAAAAAACACTTGTGACCTTAAAAAAAAAAATTTAACCAAAGTTAGACTGGCTAATGTCGACCTTATTTATCTTTGAGAAATTCTTTTACTTCCCCCACCTCAGAGAAGGTCAGGCGAGATCATCCGTACTCAATTATTATTTTAGCCGGATAAATCATTCAGGCTTGAATACCTTTATTAATGAGTTGAGTACAGAGGGGAGCCATCGTCCGCCTCCTCTGCGAGGTCTCTGCAGAAAAGTCCTGAAACAAGAGGACTTTATTGTTACCAAACATTAGAGGATCCTTTAATTTTTTAAATAGCTTAATTACTTCTATTTTGTCCTGAAAGTTCAGTATCTTACATATACACATTCTGCTTCTTCCCTGTGCTGTCTCTGTAGTTTTTTTGGTACCAATTCTATGGGCTCTCTCGACCAGGATGGGCAATCTGGATTGTGGGACCCCCAGTCTCTGTGGTAGTATCATGGAAGTAAATTGTAACAGATCCTCAAATTCAGAGGATTCTGGGAGACCCACAATTCTGATATTATTTCTTCTCGCCCTGTCTTCTAGGTCGTCAAGTCGCCCCTGGAGGTTATTGATTTTAGAATCCTGTTTAGTAATTATGCTATCTTGGGTGTTGACCTGATCCTCTAGATCAGAAATCCTACTCTCTGCTTCCTGCATTCTAGTAGAAAATTGTCTTACTTCCGCTGAAAGTGCTGAAATTTCAGATGAAATTGAGCCCAACTCTTTTTTAATAATATCAAATTGAGGTGAAAATAGATCAGATAGTTGAGCAATCAGAGAGTCAGCGGGATTAGACAATGGTTCTATCGTATTATCGAAGCTAGCTTCGGGAGCTTTAGCTTTTTTATCTTTAACTTTACTCGGCATTCTGGGAGAGGAAGATTTCCCCTGTGATAAAAATTTATCCATTAATTAGAAAGGACAATATAGGAGTGAAACAATCGTGCGTGCAATGAGAAGAGAAGAGAGAAAAAAAAAAAAAAAGTGACAAAAGTGCAAGAGTGACCAAAAAAAAACCGCGGAACCGGAGGAAACCGCACCCTCCTAGTGAAATGAATATCTAATTGTTATTAGGATATGTCCCTACGACATATGAAGAGTGAAGAGTGAAAGAAAATAAAATTGTGCAGTGCTCTGGTGTACAGCTTAAAAATACGTGAAAAGAGCAGAGTAACGATAATAATCCCACCAGCTAAGTTCGTATATAAGAACTCTTGCTTATGAGTTCACTAAATAAATAAATATGATTTATCAGTAATACCCCAACACAAGAAAAAAGAGAGGATTAGTAGAGAAGAATTCACAACAGGCCACTATAGATAGAAACCAGGACCACTGCTTTTTTGGATAGCACCCAAAGGTTAAATTGTTCTACCTAGAAATACTAAAGATGATCTTATAGGTTCATGTTAAAGAACACTGAACCCAGATTGGTAATAGCACCCTGAGAATGATGTATATACCTAGCTAAATAGTTCTCCCAGTAGCTGGAAAAAAGAAAACCCAGATTAGCCAGCAATCTTTTAAGGAACAAATCAGATTGAATCTCACAGTCTGCAACACTTTTTAAATTGCTAAAAAATGGGAATCTGAATTAGCGTTGCAAGCAAAACATTACATTAAAATGCATCTAAACAACATCTATAAGATAGTAAAAATTTTTCATAACATTGAAATGCATCTGTACAATATGTAATATCTCATGCAACTAAAGAAGGAGAACACCAGCTGGAATAAGAAATCAGGGAGGTCTGGGGATGATCTTTCACTGATACATTACCCTTCCTTTATTTCTACCAATCCCTTTCCTGATCTTAAGAAAGGAGAATAACTTGTTTCAGTAATTTCACCTAACAAAAACTTGAATCTTACCACCGCTAAACATATACTTATAAAAAAAGGCAAATCTTTTATATAGAATCAGATAACTTTGAACTGAACAAAAGGATTGTACTAGGATTGTAAGTCCTGTATAAAAATGAGGTCCAAAAGCACAAACACCCAGTGTCCCAAAAGTATAGTTCTAGGAGCCGGTATTAACAGCACTGGGATGCAGGGCAAGAAAGTCAGGGACCTGTCGCACTATCCCACTCCTGTGGGGTGCACTACCTCTTAATTAGCCGGGAATGATAGAATCCTTATGCATAAAATGGGCCCTTACCACTTGAGACCATTTTCTATAAATGAAACAAAGTTCACCACACTGTATTGGGCCCCAATGGAAGAGCTTATACTTTACCTCCACGGCTATATTCAGTGCCGCTAACGACAATAGTTCCAAGAAACAAGTCAACAGGGCTACCTTAAAATGAATGTAGATCCCAATACCTCAGAGAGCCTGTACCTGCTTCTATCCCCTTGTCGGCTAACGAAGGATTTCCGCCGACAGGGACAAACTTGATTTACTCCAGCCGCTCACCAGGGAGCCTCCAAAGGTATGACCTGAGACCGGGTTCCGTAGACCAACCACTATTTCTGCTGACTCCAGGTATTAGGCGCACATACCAGCAGGAGAGATCAACCGTCAGCTAACGAAAGATTTCCGCCGACAGGGGCAAACTTGATTTGCTTCAGCCGCTCACCAGGGAGCCTCCGGGGGTGTGACCCGGTACCGGGTTTCGTAGACAAGCCGCTATTCCAGCTGACTCAAGGTATTAGGCACACATACCAGCAGGGGAAATCAATCCGGGGTAGGCTGCTAAGCTCGATGTTGTATGCTTAGCACAGGACTAGGTTCCGACTATTGCTCACCAGGGAGCATCTGAAGAAGCGGCGCCACGTCCGGGTCTGACACACAATCCCCGCCGCCAGCAGCTTCCTTCTAGATATCACACTGAGCTTATACACGCCAGGTAAGGTTACCAGCCGGGATGACAAGTGTTGTTTCAGTCAGGTCCGGTCCATCACAGACTGTATCAGTTTCGCCAAGGTAGATCTTTATCCTCAAAGACTTGTAGCAAGAAGAGCCTTTTCTTTTAAGAAGTGTAAAACATAAGAGCAGCTGCCGAGCAGCTGCTGCCAAACGGCTAATCGGGACTTCAAGCTCTAACGCGGGTCGAGACCCAGCTGAGCGCCACACTCAATATCCTCAGCAATTCCCAAGGCAAGTGGCGGAGAGCGGGGAGCTGATCACACGGCGTCCTCTCACAGCACCGGCATGCAGGTAAGTTGCATGGCTCCTCCCCCAACGGAAGTCTCGTTCAAGCAATTGTTGCTGTTATGAAACTGTGAACTGATTCCAAACATGGGACAATAAATGTGTGTTAGAAATATTTAGGAGATAATGACTCCTAGGGTGCAAGTTACTACGTGCACAACAGGAAATGACACAAAAATGTAATTTGTTTTGCATCTTATATGGTGGCAGTTTCTCATATTAGATCCCAGCAATGCATTGCTGCTCCTTCAGCAAAGGATAACAAGAGAATTAAGCTAATTTGAGAATAAAAGTAAGTTGCAAAATTGTTTAAAATCACATGCTCTATCTGAATCATGAATGAGAAAATTTTGGGGTTCATGTTTCTTTAAAGTGAATCTAAATTTTAATGAATGAGTGTCCGGTTTTTAAAAATACTATTAAAAACAGGGGTACTTTCAAACTTGAGCTCCGGGACATACATATACCCTAGCTGAGGCGGCTATATACAATGCCTTTCACAAAGGGAAGCTCCAGACCCAGGAGAACTTGAAAAAGTGGGATCACTGGCTGTTTTCTTCTTGGTTCAGAGTTGCGGAGTTCCATAACTATGTAACCAACTACGGGGGTGGTGTCCCTTTCACAAGGGACAGGACGCCTTTCAAAACTATCTGCATGGTGGCGGTCCCTCCTGGGCACCTGATTTCCCGCTTATACAAGTTGCTGTTAGCAGGAGGCAAAAGACGCCTTGCCTTCCTATGTGGACACATGGCGGGCGGAATTAGGCTCCGATATCAATACAAAAGACTGGCTCACAATCTTTAATAAAGCTAAGAAAGCCTCTGTCTTAATGAGACTTCAAGAAAAAAAAGATTGCGGGGAGGAGGGATCAATCCTGCACATTTGGTGGATATGCCCATACATACAGTCGTTCTGGGAGAGAGTATTTACTTAGAGCAGTAGACTCCTTGGTTTCATTTTGCCGCCAAACCCACACTACTTGATATATCATGCCCTTCCTAAACTAGTGGTAGAAGCAAAACATAGGCTGTTTCTTCTGATGTTGAACTGCGCTAAGGGTTTGATCCCAAAATACTGGAAGTCAACGGGGGTGCAGAGCCTGGAGGAATGGAGTCAGGGATCTGGTTGGTCTGGAAAGGTACCATTATCTTAAGGCAGGAAAACTAGCAACGCATGAGCACATGACTCTGATATGGGAGGATAAAGGTTTTTAATAATCTTTAATAACGGGAAATTGGGTAGCTTCATCCTCATCTTTCGTCTCCTGGATGTACATGCGGCCACACATTTTTGTAGGGGCCCTGGGGGTGGCTTGCTGTTGGAAGTTGGTACTGAAGGGCACCTGTAAGAGTTTGACCCCTGACTCTGATCGCCCATAAGAACACCCCCCACCTCCTTTCCCCCCTGCTCCCCTCCTCCTCCCCCCACTTAGGAAATTACCTCCTTCCCTCCGCTTCCTTCCTCCCCCCCCTTTTTTTTTTCTTCTTTCTCCTTTTTCTTCTGTCGTCTGACTTTCCTTATTATCGCTTATCTCGCAACCTTTGGCACCCCTCTACAGCTCTCCCTTACTGAGGAGAGGTGGTGGATGTAGACAATCACCTTGTTAAAGTTTTACTTGAGAGGAGACGTGTCTATTGGTTTTGGTATAACCCTGGATATGAACTAATGTCCAGGCAGAATTATAGCTGAATAAATTGCTAATGTTCATAGTTGTATTGCACAACATCAAGCTGTAAATTAAGAACAATGAACAAAATGTTTAATCAAGGAGTGATGTCATAATATATCTTACTGATTTAATTGTCATTATAGCAACACTGTACGTAAAAGGCAAGTATTTTAAAAAAAATATGCCTCAATGTAAAGTTTATTGAATGAAAGTGCGCCTGTTTTTAATAGTATTTGTAAACACCGGGCACTCATTCAACTTTACATTCACTTTAAGTTTTAGCATTGAGGCTAAGGAAAGTTTTAGATGTTATAGCTTGTCCCCTCCCCTTGTAATAGACAATAATTCAGAACCGGTAAAATGTTCTCAACATAAAATAATTCTCATTACTAAATAACTTCTATTGTATTTCTTTAAAACAGGTAGATCCACAAACTACAATAAACCTAGTCAGGATAAGACTGCTGATGCTTCTTTCAATCTCCTTCAAAATCAAAGAAGCCATGTGGGAAATGTATGTTATGAATGTGGGAAATGTTTTACCAGCAAAACAAAACTTACTGAACATCAGAAAATTCATACAGGTGATAAACCCTTTTCATGTTCTGAATGTGCAAAATGTTTTAACAGCAAAACAAAACTTGGAAGACACCAGAAGATTCATACAGGAGAGAAAGCATTTTCATGTTATGACTGTGGGAAATGCTTTAGTGAGAAATCAGATCTTATCAGGCATCAGAAATTTCATACAGGAGAGAAAGCATTTTCATGTTCTGAATGTGGGAAATGTTTTATTTTGAAATCTGATCTTATTAGGCATCTAAAAGTCCATACACAGGAAAAAGCATTTTCATGTTCTGAATGTGGGAACTGTTTTACTCGGAAATCATCTCTTATAAGGCATCAGAAAACTCATACAGGGGAGAAAGCATTTTTATGTTCTAAATGTGGGAAATGTTTTGCTCAGAAATCAACTCTGATTATTCATCAGAAAATTCATACAGGGGTGAAAGAATTTTCATGTTTTAAATGTGGGAAATGTTTTACTCAGAAATCAACTCTTCTTACTCATCAGAAAATACATATTAAAGGGACAGTAAAGTCATAATTAGACATTCTTGATTCAGACAGAGCATACTATTTTAAACAACTTTCCAATTTACTTCTATTATTTAATTTGCTTCCTTCTCTTGTTATCCTTTGCTGAACCATTTAAAGAACCTAGGTTCAGGCTGCTGATTGGTGGCTGAATATATATATATATATATATATATATATATATATATATATATATATATATTGATTGTCATCTGCTCACCCATGTATTCAGTTAGAAACCAGTAGTGCATTGCTGCTCCTTCAGCAAATGTTACCAATGAAGCAAATTTGATAATATAAGTAAACTGAAAAGTTGTTTAAAATTGTATGTTCTACCTAAATCATGAAAGAAAATGTTGGGGTTTTATGTCCCTTTAACCTCAGTGGTGCAGAGGACAACATCTAGTAGTCATTAGCACAGTGTCTAAAGTGTTGATAATGACTACATGTCATTGGGCTTGTTTGAAGCCCCCTCTGCACCTGAAGCAGTAACAAGTTGGCCCAGTGAGTTTGTCATCCCTGGGGGATCTAAGGTTGCTGTATAGGTTTGAATAGTCAAGTGGTCACCTTAAAATAAAATGTGCATTTATTTAAGTTAAGGTTCATGGAAGAGAGCACCATGTGCAGATCAAACATATACATATACCCCTATTTTTATGTTGGTAAATGTTGAAATGTAAGTATTGTTGAGGACATTATAGTTAGGTGATCACTAAGGTGACAGTGTTTGTCTAGTTGGAATTTAAATTGACCAGATTTATAGGTCTAAAGGGTGAGCCCCAACATCAACATTAAAAGTCTAAGAGGTCTCCAAAAGGCTTTGTCTGGATTAGGATTGCACTAGTGGCTGCATAAAATCAAACATATATTATAATAATACATTTATAGATCTACAAGAGTTTTGACTATAGAGTTGCGGAACAAAACCAACTCACACTGTATTGTTTACAACCTTGTTTATTAAAATTGTAATAAAAATATTTTTTTCACACCTTTTGTTATATATTTCTCAAATATGAAAATAAAAATAAAATAGTATATCTTAAATTTATCTACTGGGAAAAAAAAAATTAATTGCATTGGATTCTCACTACAGAATGACTTCCAGTAGTGCTTAAATGTGAGTAGCATCTTGTAGATCACAAACAGCTCATCACAGGGGTTGGAAATGGTTCAGCAGCTATGGATTTACTGCTTGAGAATATGTACAGGAAATGAGAACATTCCCTATGTATTCTAGTATGCATATTTTCATTGGTTCTATAAATGTATAGCTTACAAATAGGCTGAAGCAAGTTGCCAAGGTCCACACCTAACTCAGCTTATCAAGAGAGCAAACAACATATACCTATGATACACAAGTATATTTAAATAGGAAACAGCAACAGAAATGTTAGGCCGTGCAGCACAAATATCTAACCACACTTGTTTAGTCTCTGGAGAAATACAGACATTTAACTATATAGCACTATTCAGACCTCTGAGTCCTCAAAATCACCCAAAGAAAAATGTCCACCTGCGTAGATAGTTACTATAATAGTGCAGCGAGCGTTCACCCCTATGTAAAATTGAAAGGCAGCATTAATTGTTAGGATGGTGGATGCACTAAAACTACACCTGTCTCAGCAAAGTTAAGCAACAGTTTTCTTTACCATGATCTGAAGCACTTCTCTGCTATACATAGGCTTTGTAGCCTCAAGAGGCTCCTGAGAACAAGGGGGTAAGTAACTGAAATTGAGGGATCAGTTCCATTGCTCTTACAGGTTGCACTGAGGAAACCACCAAAGGGAAGAGCCGTGTAACTGGGTGTTGGATATACCTTAGAAGTTTTGCTAGTTCTGTAATCAGCTCCTATTTTTGCTCATATAGACGTATGGTTAGCTCCGGAAGAAGTGCTTCAAGAGTCGTCTCTATATTTGCTTGTGGAGGGTATGCAAATGCACCTAGAGTTGTACTACACAGCTTATCGACAGAGTCCCATATGAGCTCCACCCAGTAGTATGGTTAGCGGTGTATGTCTCCTACAACAAAAGCTCTGGAATGTAGAGGCTGGAGATCCTCACAATAATCAGACCACTTGGCACAGATGACTCATCTAAGACGGAATAGCCCAGGAACATATGATGTGTATACACAATAACATAGTACTTATAGCCCAGGAACAAATGGCATGTATACACAATAACATAGTATGTATAGCCCAGGAACACATAATGTGTCTACCCAATAACATAGTACTTTTAGCCCAGGAACACATGACGTGTCTACCCAATAACATTGTACTTTTAGCCCAGGAACACATGACGTGTCTACCCAATAACATTGTACTTTAAGCCCAGGAACACATGACATGTCTACCCATTAACATTGTACTTTTAGCCCAGGAACACACAACGTGTCTACCCAATAACATTGTACTTTTAGCCCAGGAACACATGACGTGTCTACCCAATAACATTGTACTTTAAGCCCAGGAACACATGACATGTCTACCCAATAACATTGTACTTTTAGCCCAGGAACACATGACGTGTCTACCCAATAACATTGTACTTTTAGCCCAGGAACACATGACGTGTCTACCCAATAACATAGTACATATAGCCCAGGAATACATGATATGTATACACAATAACATAGTACTTCTAGCTCAAAATTCACAATACTCTTACTAGATTTTAACCAACATATTTAAACTAGAATTATGCAATTTTCTGCATTGAGTGTTCCTTTAAATTTTATTTTTAAATGATACAAATGTGAAAAATGAAACTTCAGAAGAAAATCATTATTATAATTTTTAGGCAGCCCGTGCAGTATCGGTTGTCAAGTTCACTGTATAGGGTCGCTTACCCATTCAGAGTCAGAATGAGGTACCATCCCTTTTCAACTCCTGGGATCCGTCGAGACAATTTAGGCTCAGTCCACCTTACCGCAGGTCAGGAAGCGTGCGAGTCTGCTCCAGCATTCTAACGTTTCATGGAGTTTATGGTGGTAGCATCAAAAGTCAAAAATATCAACATTATGTGCTTTGCCAACATCCCTTGGGGGCTGGTCCTAGGGCTTCATCAGATATAAACTGTACGCTACTCCTATTGCTCTTAAAGGGACAGCCACTACCTAAGTATTAAAAACATAAATTCATACTGATAACATTGTGTTACATATATTTAAATTTGATAGTGGGAGTAAATTATAAAGTGTCTTAAAACTGCTGCTCTTTCTGAATCATAAAAGTTTTTTGACTTGAGTGTCCCTTTAAGCATAACTTTTTATACACGTAAATAATATCAGATATAGGACAATAGCAATTGTCCTAAGATAAGAATATGCGGCAGATTTATCATCTGTAGCAGATCGTCTCCGCCCGACATTGCTAAATGCCGACAGCATTTAACATTGCACAAGCATTTCTAGTGAAATGCTTGTGCAATGCCACCCCTCCAGATTTGTGTCCAATCTTACGACCGCTGCTTCTTACTTTTTGTTTCCGGCGAGCCTAATGGCTCATGCGGAAACAGCTGCATTCGCAGCTTCTTAAATAGGCCCCTATAATTACAGGTACAAACAACTAAAGTTGACATTAGAATAACCTTATAGGATTACTTAATACGTATCTAATTTATTAATCATTTCACATAAAACTATAAGGTAAAAACAAAAATTGCTTTTATCCTTTTTTCTTTCCTTCTTTTTTCTTTCCTTTTCTCCAAAGTTTTATTGGCATTAAAAGTGATAAATTATTACCAAATCCCACAGTATACTTTTGAGCCAATGCAATAAATGTTGAATATATCCTCTATGAATAATTTAGAACTGCACACACACGAGATATAGATAGATAGGATAGATACACCCAGTATCTCACTAAAGTGAGTACACCCCTCACAGTTTTGTAAATATTTTATTATATCTTATCATGTGACAACACTGAAGAAATGACACTTTGCTACAATGTAAAGTAGTGAGTGTACAGCCTCTATAACAGTGTAAATTTGCTGTCCCCTTAAAATAACTCAACACACAGCCATTAATGTCTAAATTGTTGGCAACAAAAGTGAGTACACCCCTAAGTGGAAATGTCCAAATTGGGCCCAAAGTGTCAATATTTTGTGTTGGCACCATTATTTTCCAGCACTGCCTTAACCCTCTTGGGCATTGAGTTCACCAGAGATTCACAGGTTGCCACTGGAGTCCTCTTCCACTCCTCCATGACGACATCACAGAGCTGGTGGATGTTAGAGACCTTGCACTCCCCCACCTTCCATTTGACGATGCCCCACAGATGCTAAATAAGGTTTAGGTCTGGAGACATGCTTGGCCAATCCATCACCTTTACCATTAGCTTCTTTAGAAAGGCAGTGGTCATCTTGGAGGTGTGTTTAGGGTCGTTATGTTAGAATACTGCCTTGCGGCCCAGTCTCCGAAGGGAGGGGGATCATGCTCTGCTTCAGTATGTCACAGTACATGTTGGCATTCATGGTTCCCTCAATGAACCGTAGCTCCCCAGTGCCGTTAGCAATCATGCAGGCCCAGACCATGACACTCTCACCACCATGCTTGACTGTAGGCAAGACACACTTGTCTTTATACTCCTCACCTGGTTTCAGCAACACACGCTTGACACCATCTGAACTAAATAAGTTTATCTTGGTCTCATCGGACCACAGGACATGGTTCCAGTAATCCATGTCCTTAGTCTGCTTGTCTTCAGCAAACTGTTTGCTGGCTTTCTTGTGCATCATCTTTAGAAGAGGCTTCCTTCTGGGACAACAGCCATGCAGACCAATTTGATGCAGTGTGCAGTGTATGGTCTGAGCACTGACAGGCTGACCCACCCCTTCAACCTCTGCAGCAATGCTGGTAGCACTCATACGTCTATTTCCGCTGGATATGATGCTGAGCATGTGCACTCAACTTCTTTGGTCAACCATGGCGAGGCCTGTTCTGAGTGGAACTTGTCCTGTGAAACCGCTGTATGGTCTTGCCCACCGTGCTGGAGCTCAGTTTCAGGGTCTTGGCAATCTTCTTATAGACTAGGTCATTTTTATGAAGAGCAACAATTCTTTTTTTCAGATCGTCAGAAAGGTCTCTCTCATGAGTTGCCATGTTGAACTTCCAGTGACCAGTATTAGTGTGAGAGCGATAACACCAAATTTAACACACCTGCTCTCCATTCACGCCTGAGACCTTGTAACACTAATGAGTCACATGACACGGGGGGAATGGCTAATTGGGCCCAATTTTGGACATTTCCACTTAGGGGTGTACTCACTTTTGTTGCCAATGGTTTAGTTATTAATGGCTGTGTGTTGAGTTATTTTGAGGGGACAGCAAATTTACACTGTTATACAGGCTGTGCACTCACTACTTTACATTGTAGCAAAGTGTCATTTATTCAGTGTTGTCACATGAAAAGATAATAAAATATTTACAAAAATGTGAGGGGTGTATTCACTTTTGTGAGTATATCTATCTCTATCTCTCTCTCTCTCTATGTCTCTATCTATCTATCTCTCTATATATATATATCACACACAGAGAAAGTCCAGCACTCTCTTACAAGCTCTCAGCTAGGATTAAAAGCAGAACTGGAAGAGTTAGTTATGGCATCTGGCCAAATGGGACAAGCCCAGGTACCACGTTGAGGTCTCTCCCAAAACCTGGGTCCCTAATACAGCCATAGAAATGCAAGCTCTCAATCAAACAAACTGGGAACAAGTAAGGGTTCACAGACTTATGTAATCATCCTAGACATATACAAAACACAGAAGGGGACGGCACACTCAGACCGGACCGGCGACTCAGACCGGGTGCTTTTAATCTTAGCTGAGAGCTTGTAAGCTTGTCTTTCTGTGTTGTATTTTTTTTTTTTTTTATAAAAAAAAAAAAAAAGGTTGAGAAATGAAAAAACAAAAAGATATACACAATCTTACACATATCACTTGGTACAACAATCAATTACCAAATTGAGAGATAGATCAAATGAATAATATTAGGGGAGCAAACCTAAAACCTCCCTCTTTTTTTCTCGGAAATAGCTGAGGCCACTTTTGTACCCCAATGAATTCAAATTACTAATCTGAGGGATTTTTGGTAGAGCAGGTCACTTTTGGACCTGTACTGGTAATTCTCCTTCACATGCCCGCCAAAACCATGGGTAGTTCCAGAAAACTGGAAAAGAATTGAAGGAGGGCATACAAACTAAGAAGATATAGGCTCATAGCAGTTAAAATGGTGATAGCTAACACAGTGTCCGAAAAACAAAAAATAGAGACTGTGGTTCAGTAAAGTTTGAGAACTAATATGTTTAGGCTCATAGTCGGACCTGTATAATTGATAGGGCCACTTTTGAGCCCTTAACTATCAGTGAAAAACACACAGAAAATGGGAACTATTGGCATATCTGACGTCATTTATAGAACTAAATATATAGATGAAAATATCTTGTTTAGGAGAATAATTTAGCAGTATAACTGAGACTCGAACATATCGAAGATGGTATTTGGGCTGTATTTGAGGTGCTAATATGTATAAGTCACTTCTGGCTTGATAAAAAATTTGTAAAGTCACGTCTGGTCTCAAATATAACTATCAATGGGTAACCTCACATATATACAGGGTAAAATAAGACTTCTAAATTACCTGGGACACACCTGGGACACTAGTTTGCGATAATCAAAAATAAAGGGTGCATAGGCTGCATTCATACCTTGATAAGTAGCAAGAACATGCATTCTGGATACTATGTATGATAGGTACTATACATATCTGAAAGCGTAAACTATTCTGTGGCCCACTATACAAAACAGTCTATAAATGAGATACAAGTAGAAACGTCAGATAATATCTGTGGACCTATATAGTCCCATTAACGGACGATTATTACCATATATAAATATGCCAAGCCAATTGCACCCAACAGTCAAGAAATAAAAAATGTTCTTGTCCCAAATATAGCATGCTAATGATAACTGCTATTACTGTGTACAGTTGAAATGCCTTAGCACACCATAGCATACCTTTTCAATGTGTATCTAGGGAATATATAACTGCAGATATAGAGCTAGATGAAGATTGTCTATTAGATCAGTTAGGGAACAAAATAGCTACTAGTCAAAGTATGGCTATACACATAGAACCTCCAAAAAAACACTGGATGACATAAATGCACATCCCCACATGTACCATGTACATTCTTTTAGCTGCAAAGCATGTTAAACAATCTGATTAAACCACAGCCCGTGTATCATATGTTCAGAGATAAAACAAGTAGTTATTACGAATACTTAGTGTTAGTATTATTTTCGAGTGCCAGTCTTTCCCATAGTCCAACACCAGAGGGGGAGAAACAGATAGAAAAAACAGAAACAGCTGAGCTTTTATAATCTGTATCAGGGCAATGAGGAACCATTTACATTTACCGCATCATACTATACAGCTATAATGTCCCTTGAGATGATTATTCAGAACCGGGGGTCACCCTTCATAGAAAGGTGAATCAGGGATGGAATAGCAGTGCAGTCCCAAGTACTGTTAAAGCAGACACACAAGTCCATTCAATGCCAACCCGGAAATTAATAGGAACAGGAATACCGGTACCTAGGCAGAAATCAGGGACTTCAAGGCGATCATATTGCTCAGCTTGCGTATCAAGTCCCAAAAGATCCGTCTGGAGCAAAGTCCACATGGCATACTGCAGAGACTGAGGGTCCCAAACTGCTCCAGCCACACAGATCTTAAGTACAGTTCCACCGCTACTCAAATATGGAGTGTTCAATACCAGCATTCTAAGTTGGTTCAAAGGGGTTTTAGCTAATTCCAGGCACTGATAAGACATAGCTTCCCTCTCAGGGGCCTTTCCCAATTGTCTGCATATATCCGTGAGTAGACTCAAAGCTGGTTGCGCTGCGATGTACACAACCTCCCACTTCCCCATCAGGTAGTCAGCCGCACTTCTCCAGGGAGGGTCTGGGGTTGGAGGTAGTAAGCAAGCATAAAATTGTGCACAAACATCCGAGAGTTGAGTCTCACTTAATTGCATACCCTCTGGTTTCTCAGATTCTGTAATAGCCCCTTTGCAAGACTTAGATACCTCCTTTCTCTTATGAGTGCGTTCCATGCAATAAAGAAGGCGGTCAAATTTATAAAACATTGTTTGCTCAAAGTCGGTCATTCAATTTTGCAGAGCTAGATATATCCCTTCCATGCTTGATCGGGAGGTTTAATTGCAGCTTACACTAAAGACTGCGTTACAGCATGGATTGGTGGAGGCAAAGGCCTCAAGATAGTTCCCGGTATATTAGGGCTGCAAGGCTATCCGGTAAAGGGCTCAATCAAAGCAGAAATCTTCTAATAGGCACTGAAGGTCCGAAGATGGCTGCTGCCTGAAAGTTCCCCCGTGTTGTATTAATTTATTTTGTCATTTTCCCTATAGGCATGCACCCAGACTTGTCTGTGGTCAACTGCCTGTGACTCTAGAGACAGCACAGCTATTGAGCATCCAGGGCTGAGCATGTTGCAGGGATGTGTACCCGGTCCAATCTGAGAGTGCAGTCCCCTTCCGTGATAGAGATTTTATATACACATATATACATACAGACATATACATACACACACACCATAATGACAATAACTCATCTAAAAATAAACATAAAAAAAAAACATTTAAAAAGTATCATTCAAAAAGTACATAAAACAATAAGTCTGTGGTTTATTTAAGTGCAAGTTTATTTAAAAATCAGCCCAATTTTAATAAGTTCAACTCAGACACTCGCTGAGCCATTCCAGGTCTGCCCCTTCCCAATAAAATTACTTCCTGGAGACCCCGTAGTCAAATAAAAGGACAGGAATAAACTGCGTGGAATAAAACAAAATTACCACACAGCTCTCTCCTCTAACGTTCAAAGTCCTGCAGACCAGCTTTAGATTAAACCTCTTTCCTGGAGGGGTTTATCATTCTTCCAAAAGTTGCTCTCTGGATGACACGGACAGGGAAAGGTCTGCGCATCTACACAGAGGGACCTACCACTTTGGACGTGGAAGAAAAAGAGGTACCCAATTTCTTCTTCTCCTCACACCTCTTGTGTAGCCGCCAAACTTTCTCTGTAGAAACTATCGGTCCGTGAGTCGAAAACTATCTTTATCCCGCTGGTCGATGGTCTTTACTCTTCCTGTCCGCTTGTCCCAGTTGATGTCCCTCCACCGCATCTACAAAAGAAAACAAGTTATCCTATAATCCGGCTAAAGAAAATTTTACACAGAGACTATCATTGTGTGGCTCGAGAGGGGGTATAGAAAAAAAGGGGATGTGGGACAAGTATGGTGAATGCATCTGATGATACATAAAAACATTGGACGGGAATTATAAAAGCCCTGCTGCATATAAGTAACGAAATGCTTGTTGGCTATATAAGTCGCTACTCATACAACTGCTGAAGAAAATAGATGGAATTATATTCTTACGTGAAAAGAGAGTGATGGTGTAATTATGAACTGAAACTTGAAAAGCTTTACAATATCAAATATTAGCTAATGTAAATAGGAGTTGTTTAAGTGTGATGTATTACATTATATCTTCTATATATGTTATATAAACATGCCCACTGTCCCTGACACCCTCCTTGTGGAGGCAGAAGATAATGAAATGTGCCAGGCAGGTGGTGTATACAAAGCAGGAACAGAGAAGACAGGAAAGGAGGCCAGAGTTAATGAAGGGCCCACAACATCTAAAGACCTCCCCCCCCCCCTCAAGCGGCAGGGACATGGCCCCAGATCTGAGACAGGTTCCTGGGGGAGCATCAGCTGGGGACTCTGGAATTTCTATGCCATCATTAAGCTGCCAGGACTCCCCATGTTAGATGTGTCCTTTGCAAAAGCGAAGGAGCTGGAAACTTTCTGGGAGGTGTTTGCCCAACAAAAAACTAGTCTCCTTACGGTGGTCAAAAGCCTGTGCACTTCGCATCAGCTTCCCTGAGGTGGTTAATTTGACTCTCATTGTCAGAAATGAGAGCATCCCCATACACAACATCTTGGGGGTTCTGAGCAATTATGCCAAGGTCCGCAGCCCCCCAGGTAAGGTCTTGGCATTTGAGAGGGTTGCTGGCGCATGCAGGCTAGCTTGAAGCGCCAGTACAACAAAATCTGTCACATCATAAATAGCTTTTTTTTGGGATCTCATGTTTCTACCCGGGACAGCCCAAAACGTTCCATCGATGAAGCATCTGTCAGTTGCTTGTGACACCACGAGGTGCCCTCTATGTGGGAATATCAGCGATGAGAAGTCAGCCTGTACATGGATACAGTGCATCCTGTGTATGACCTTTGGGCATTCCTACCACTCCTGCCTAAAGGCGCAACATAACTTAGGGGTTCCCATCCACAACACCTGCCAACTTGCCCACCAAAACATCTAAGGACAAGGGCCCTGCTTAGCCCCCTTCTTTCACCATTTGGGGGCCCCCCCTCATCAAAAAACCTCCACTTCAGGCACAAACAAAGGGCTCCAGTAAAACAAGATGTCAAAGGGACAGTCAAGTATAAATTAAACTTCCATTATTCAGATAGGACTTTTAATTTTAATTGACTTTCCAATTTACTTTTATCATCAAATTTGCTTTTTTCTCTTGGTATTCTTAGTTTAAACTAAACATTGGTAGGCTCATATGCTAATTTCTAAGCCTTTGAGGGCTGCCTCTTATCACATGCTTTTTAAATCTCTTTTCAACACAAAGAGACAGAAAGTACACGTGGGCTATATAGATAACACTGTGTTCAGGCACAGAAAGTTATTTAAGATCTAGCACAATACAATGCTAAATTTAAGACAATAGATAATAAACAGTCACAGTCATGTGATCAGGGGGCTGGAAGAAGGTTCCTAGATACAAGGTAATCACAAAGGTAAAAAGTACATTAATATAACTGTGTTGGTTGTGCAAAACTGGGGAATGAGTAATAAAGGGATTATCTATCTTTTAAAACAATAACAATTCTATGGTTGACTGTCCCTTTAAAAATAAGCCAGGTCTCCAACCCCAAGTTGCTTCTCCGCCCCTTCTCAACCCTCCCCCTCCTGACCATTCTGTATCGGAGCTGGCTTCAACCAACCATCCTCCTCCCTCTTCCACCTTCTCTGTCCCTGGGCACCGATTGGGCAGAGTTGGTGGAATTGGAGGAGGAATATAAAAGACTAGCCAGGGAGAAGTACGAGGAGGTCGAGGTTGGCCTCGATATGGACATCCAGGGACATTCCTGTAAGAGGTTCCCTTCCTCGGATGAGGAGCCGTAGGAGTCATGCAAGAAAGGGAAAAATGCCTAATTCTTCGCAAACACCATGGCTGTTTACCCATTCTGTTTCCTAGTCACGGATTGATTTCCAGAAAGACTTTGATTTTATTTTTTGCAAGAGATCAGGCATGCTTCCCTCCCCAATTTGCTGTGTATAAAAAGGGCTTGGTCCTTCGGCCCATCTTTTTTTTCTTTAGCAGCAGATTGATGTGGATTAATAGCTATGTTGTGCAAGGGCAATATTGCACAGGTTTGTGGAGATAAAGATGGGTAGATGTGTGGTCTATGACGTGTCTATGAAGGGGTAGCGTCTCAGACTTATCAATATCTACAGTTAACAAACCAAGTGGGAGGGGCATACCTTTTTACGTCCCAGCCAGTAGTCTTTGGAGGTGATTGGAACCTACCCTGTCCTAAGGCCTAGCGATGGTGTTAGAGACAGGCTTTGAAATCACAGCGTTCTGTTAAATAGTATAGCTAGGGACTCCATTCTGAAGGATGTGTACACTTCCCACTTCCCAGACCGCACTGGTGTCACCTTTCAACGAGGCAGTAGTCAGAGTAGGATAGATAGGATTTTTTTTCAGAGGACTTGACCTGTGCAGCCCCTGTACTGTTACTGGTTGATTTCTCTGACCACTTTCTGCTCATGACAATTTTGAATGTCTCCCATACCCCTCCAAAAGGAAGGGGCCTATGGAAAATTAAATTCAAAAGCCTTGAAGGAGAAGGAATGTCAGCAATCCTTTCAGGAGCATCTTCATGCTCATAACTCACTGGTAGATTTCTACCCTACTGAGTCAGAGTGGAGGGAATGGTTCAAAAAGAGGGCTAGGGGGCTCTTTAAAAAGCTGTCTAGTCAACAACAACTTACTAGATACCGCTCCTATCAGATACTCAAGATGAAACTGGATCGACTGGTATCTGATCAGGGGGACTCGAATGAGATCACCCTGATTCAAGCTCAGATAAATAACCTTCAGTATGATAGATACTCCTCCCTCCTTCATGAAAGGGACCATGGGCCTTACCACACTTAGAAATCCAATTTCGGAGGGCATAATTGCCTGGTTCCAGAACTAACCCTCAAGACTCGCATGTCTGGCTGTGCCTTGGGGAAACCATCCGGAAGAGGGAACTTATCCCCTTCTTTCCCCTCCTAGAGAACTTCACTCTTGTCCTGGTTGATTCTGGAGCCATAGGCCCTAGAATATTCATGCACGATGGCCAGCACGCTCACGCCCGCCAGATGTGCCGCCTCGAGCCTTCAGATGAAAGGGTCGATGGAAAACACGTAAAGCAGAGGGCTAAGGGGCACGACTGATGAATACCTGCAAGGATGGGAAAGCGACTTCCGATCCAACAATTTACCAGGGCAAAGCTCTCAGCAGTGCAAAATAGAAGAAAGTGCATAAAATGGAGGTTTGGATGTAACAATTTTTTTTTGTCATAGGCTTCACAGCCGAAACTTGTAGACGATGATCTAATAATCCTGCTGAAAAAATGCTAAAGGAGGGAAAAGAATATTAGTTTCCTAGTGGTGAACAAACTGAGGCTTCCTTTTACAGTAATATTGCAACATTACTGCTACATCTTGTTATACTAATAAGTTCTAAATAAGAGGCACTGAACAACGAGGAACTACTATTTCCACAGTCTTAGAAGTTCTTTCCACCGATTGGATGTGACAAAGTCATGTAATCAGTGATGTTGAGAGAAATTTTCAAACGAACGCTAAGACCACAACAACTCCGGCCGGCCAAGAAAAAATAGGTACTGCTGCACAAACACTTTACTTTAGCTCTTTCAATTCACATTAGCAAATACATGGAAAAATATTAAAACCGGATACACTTCAGCACTTTCATATTCTCGTAACATTACGTACAAAGGACAATTACAAACTGTATAATTTATACTAACGAATATATGATCTCCAGCCTTGACACATACGGCTAATCTAGAGGAATACGCTACACTCTGGCGGGTTAGGTATATGCTTAAAGAATTAGTCAGAATTTGCACAAAAACTTGAATATAATTTCACTACAGAGATCCATTTTATTGAATACTAGGACTATTAGTATGTACTAATACAGAATCTTTTAAACAGTTTACTATTTTTTAACACCAGTGTCTAACATTTTTGGATTTATTTGTCGATTCTGTGGGGGGTAGTTATCAACGTGTCAACTTTCCTGCCTTCGCAGGCCCAATACGCCCGCCTAAGCTCGCCTACCATCGCCGCTGCTGACCTGAAAAAATTTGCCTAAGTTATCAATAAATCTGTCAAAAAGCTGCGCATCAAGTACGGGGCGATGAGCAGCGGATTGTGATAGTTATCACTCATCCGATCTCACTGCTCTTCGGCTTTTTTACAGCTTTATTGCTAGCCTGTCACTAAGCACCCACACTAACTGCACTGTTCTACCCCCTATACCGGCACCCCCGGAGCCCCCCGCAACTCAATAAAGTTAGTAACCCCTAAACCGCCACTCCTAGACCCCGCCGTAACTCTTATAAATGTATTAACCCCTAAACCGCCGCTCCCGGACACCGCCGCAACCTACATTATACCTAGTAACCCCTATCCTGCCCCCCCTATACCGCCGCCCTCTATAATAAAGTTATTAACCCCTATACTGCTGATCCCGCACCTCGCCACAACTAAATAGTTTAACCCCTAAACCGCCGCTCCCGGACCCTGCCGCAACCTATATTAAATTTATTAACCCCTAATCTGCCCCCCCTACACCGTCGCCACCTATAATACATTTATTAACCCCTATCCTGCCCCCTACTACACTGCCGCCACTGTAATAAATTTATTAACCCCTAAACCTAAGTCTAACACTAACCCTAACACCCCCTAACTTAAATATGAATTAAATAAATCTAAATAATATTTCTATTGTTAACTAAATTAATCCTATTTAAAACTAAATACTTACCTTTAAAATAAACCCTAATATAGCTACAATATAAATAATAATTATATTGTAGCTATCTTAGGATTTATTTTTATTTTACAGGTAACTTTCCATTTATTTTAACTAGGTACAATAGCTATTAAATAGTTATTAACTATTTAATAGCTACCTAGCTAAAATAAAGAGAAATTTACCTGTAAAATAAAAATTAACCTAACACTACACTATACTTTAATAAATTATTCCTATTTAAAACTAAATACTTACCTGTAAAATAAACCCTAAGATAGCTACAATGTAATTAATAATTACATTGTAGCTATTTTAGGATTTATATTTATTTTACAGGTAACTTTGTATTTATTTTAGCTAGTTAGAATAGTTATTAAATAGTTATTAACTATTTAATAACTACCTAGCTAAAAGAAATACAAAATTACCTGTAAAATAAATCCTAACCTAACACTACACTATCATTACATTAATTAAATAAATTAACTACAAATAACTACAATTAAATACAATTACATAAACTAACTAAAGTACAAAAAATAAAAAAAGCTAAGTTACAAAAAATAAAAAAAATAAGTTACAAACATTTAAAAAATCTTACAACAATTTTAAGCTAATTACACCTAATCTAAGCCCCCTAATAAAATAACAAAGCCCCCCAAAATAAAAAAATTCCCTACCCTATTCTACATTTAAAAAGTTCAAAGCTCTTTTACCTTACCAGCCCTTAAAAGGGCCTTTTGTGGGGCATGCCCCAAAGAAAACTGCTCTTTTGCCTGTAAAAGAAAAATACAACCCCCACAACATTAAACCCCACCACCCACATACCCCTAATCTAACCCAAAAGCCCCTTAAAATAACCTAACACTAATCCCCTGAAGATCATCCTACCTTGAGCCGTCTTCACTCAGCCGAGCCACCGATGGAACTGAAGAGGAGATCCGGAGCGGCAGAAGTGATCCTCCAAGGGCTGCTGAAGAAGTCTTCCATCCGATTAAGTGATCCTCCAGGCGGCGCTGAAGAAGTCTTCCATCAGGGCGATGTCATCTTCCAAGCTGGGCTGAAGAAGTCTTCTATCCGGGCGATGTCATCTTCCAAGCGGGGTCTTCAATCTTCTTTCTTCAGGATCCATCATCATCCCGCCGACGCGGAACATCCTTCTTTCCCGACGGACTACCGACGAATGAAGGCTCCTTTAAGGGATGTCATCCAAGATGGCGTCCCTTTATTTCCGATTGGCTGATAGGATTCTATCAGCCAATCGGAATTAAGGTAGGAAAAATCTGATTGGCTGATTGAATCAGCCAATCAGATTGAGCTCGCATTCTATTGACTGATCCGATCAGCCAATAGAATGCAAGCTCAATCTGATTGGCTGATTGGATCAGCCAATCGGATTGAACTTCAATCTGATTGGCTGATTCAATCAGCCAATCAGATTTTTCCTACCTTAATTCCGATTGGCTGATAGAATCCTATCAGCCAATCAGAATTGAATGGACGCCATCTTGGATGACGTCCCTTAAAGGAGCCTTCATTCGTCGGTAGTCCGGCGGGAAAGAAGGATGTTCCGCGTCGGCGGAATGAAGATGGATCCTGAAGAAAGAAGATTGAAGACCCCGCTTGGAAGATGACATCGCCCGGATAGAAGACTTCTTCAGCGCCGCTTGGAAGATGACATCGCCCGGATGGAAGACTTCTTCAGCGCCGCCTGGAGGATCACTTCATCGGATGGAAGACTTCTTCAGGGCCCCTTGGAGGATCACTTCTGCCGCTCCGCATCTCCTCTTCAGTTCCATCGGTGGCTCGGCTGAGTGAAGACGACTCAAGGTAGGATGATCTTCAGGGGATTAGTGTTAGGTTATTTTAAGGGGGGTTTGGGTTAGATTAGGGGTATGTGGGTGGTGGGTTTTAATGTTGGGGGGGTTGTATTTTTCTTTTACAGGCAAAAGAGCAGTTTTCTTTGGGGCATGCCCCACAAAAGGCCCTTTTAAGGGCTGGTAAGGTAAAAGAGCTTTGAAATTTTTTAATGTAGAATAGGGTAGGGAATTTTTTTATTTTGGGGGGCTTTGTTATTTTATTAGGGGGCTTAGATTAGGTGTAATTAGCTTAAAATTGTTGTAATATTTTTTTTGTAACTTAGCTTTTTTTATTTTTTGTACTTTAGTTAGTTTATGTAATTGTATTTAATTGTAGTTATTTGTAGTTAATTTATTTAATTAATGTAATGATAGTGTAGTGTTAGGTTTAATTGTAACTTAGGTTAGGATTTATTTTACAGGTAATTTTGTATTTCTTTTAGCTAGGTAGTTATTAAATAGTTAATAACTATTTAATAACTATTCTAACTAGCTAAAATAAATACAAAGTTACCTGTAAAATAAATATAAATCCTAAAATAGCTACAATGTAATTATTAATTACATTGTAGCTATCTTAGGGTTTATTTTACAGGTAAGTATTTAGTTTTAAATAGGAATAATGTATTTAATGATAGTGTAGTGTTAGGTGTAATTGTAACTTAGGTTAGTTTTTATTTTACAGGTAAATTTCTCTTTATTTTAGCTAGGTAGCTATTAAATAGTTAATAACTATTTAATAGCTATTGTACCTAGTTAAAATAAATTGAAAGTTACCTATAAAATAAAAATAAATCCTAAGATAGCTACAATATAATTATTATTTATATTGTAGATATATTAGGGTTTATTTTAAAGGTAAGTATTTAGTTTTAAATAGGATTAATTTAGTTAATAATAGAAATATTATTTAGATTTATTTAATTAATATTTAAGTTAGGGGGGGTGTTATGGATAGTGTTAGACTTAGGTTTAGGGGGTTAATAAATTTATTACAGTGGCGACGGTGTAGGGGGGGCAGATTAGGGGTTAATACGTTTAATATAGGTTGCGGCGGGGT